>NC_056748.1:752218985-752308985 GCF_019279795.1 Protopterus annectens
TTGAGTAAATTTAGGGTTGTGGAAATCATAAGTGTGATAGGTTAGGAAAGAAGTAAAATGTTTTGATATTAGTCTTGGATAGTTTGACAGGTCTACATTCTGCATTAAACTCTCTGCAGATGATTTATGGAGAAGAGTGAAGGAAGACCTTCAGAATAAAAAGAGATAGACGTATTGCAGAACAAAGTATTTGAGATTATGGCTAGTGTTCAGAAATGTTAAAAGTGCAGATGGAAATTGAAGGACTGATAGGAAATTGTGGTTGTATTGTGAATCATTGAAGGATAAGCATTTTTTAGATACTCTGAATACCAGAAAGTTTAGCTATTTGACACACAGGATGATTCCAAGTTTGTGAAGTCTACAGGAAGTACAGTTGAACCAAACTCATAGCAGACATATCTGGAATGATTTGCCAACATCTGTGTAAGGGATTGACCAAGCAGGGTCAGAAAAATGGATGTATAGTTGTCTACTTGAGCAATATTGATTTCCTCAGGTCATCAAAGAGCAGGTTGTACTGCTGGTTAATCCTATGAGGCAGGAATAATTTTTTGATAAGCAGAAGAAGAAAGAACAGGTGATGGGTGTACTCAGTAGAACTATAGAGACTTTATAAAGACGCATTTGTTCTTTATCTTTTGAATCTATATAATAATGGTTTCAGAGGTAAAGGAATCCTGATACCCTGAGAGTAAGCAGCAATTGTGGTAATCCCTTAGGATGATTAAGACTTAAATCTGGCATTTTATTATAAACAAGTCTCTATCTTGAGCCGTGATAATAAAATGCTCGTACAAGGCTAGAGTAGCAAACAATATTAAGAACTCAGTTATGATAAAGCAAGGTCCTGTAGAAGCTTTATTTATACAATGCATTTTATGAAAGTTGGATTTAGAGTGCAGCAGTTTTGATTTTGGCCATTCGATTTTTTTTAATATGTTTGTGACACAGCAATTGCATGCATGCAAGGGCTGAAATCCGGGCATTCGTATTACAAAATAATCTTTTACTATTTTTTTCACTTCTTGACTGGGATACCTGAATTATTCCTAGCATATTGATATTAATTGTATAGACCTATCAGTGGTGTGTTTGGCACCATGCCTTAATATGTACCTTTGAAACTATTTTTCTACTTTTGTTTAGAATTATAAGTTAGAATGATATCTGCCTTCCACTAGTCTGATATGGGACAAGCTTCCATGATGCTATCTGTGATGCCCCTGCACTGGCCCAGCAATCAAGGAGCCTCAATCCTTACCACTAGCACCAGTGAGGGATGTGCACATTGGGAGGATGTCAAGTACACACACAGTAAAGTACAATTTCCCTTAAGTGCACACAGAGATCACAGTCAGTCTGGGGCTGATTTCTCCCTCTCTCCCCAGATCCCAAACAAGACTCCCCACTGGCACAGCTATAGGGTTAAGATCTCAGCCGAGCAGTCAAGCCAAAACTTCCAGCACCCTCTCTGTCCAACCAGTGCTTCTTGTCCCTGCCCAAGTAGCTGACACACATACTTTAAGATCTGATTTATATACAACACGCGCACACTCCTGGGAAAGGCTGGCACAGGTCTACTAGCTATGCCCTCTTCTGCCCAGACTAAAAGGTAGTTGTCACTGCCACCGGCCAGCTCTTTATCAGCTACTATAAGGTCCTTACAAAGGCTGACCAGTTCTACTGTGCAATGTTACTATTATTCAAATGGTAAGTGTGAACAAGACTAAGGCTATTAGAGTGGCCTGTACAGTGTCACCAAATACATATGCAAGTACTCTAACAGCTTAAATATCTCTAAACAAACCAGCCACAATTAAAATGTTTAGCTATATTTAATGATAAATAATAAAAGAACAAGACAATATTTAATAACTCAGCACAGTGACTACATAGTTCACCCCCCCCAAGAACTCAAGCTAGTTTTTCAAGTGACCCTTGAGGAACATTACTTGACAGGGTTGAGGCTATCTGGGAATACATTACCCCATTCCCTGTCTTGAGAGGTCATCTGCATTGCCATTGTTAACCCCACTGTGGTGCGGCACTGTCATATCATGAGCTTGCAACCCTAGGCTCCACCTTAGTAACATGACGTTTTGCTGACTGGCTCGATGTAGCCATGTTAAGGGTTGTGGTCTGTAACTACAGTGAATTTCCTTCCATATAGATAAAGCTGAAGTTTCTGCAGTGTCCACATTATGGCTAGGAATTCCTTTTCTACAGCTGCATAGGATTCCTCTGTGGGTTGGTGCCTACTACTGAGATAAACCACTGGGTACTTTTCTCCCTCTGAAGAAACCTGGCTAAATACAGCCTCCACCCCATGGTTTAAAGCATCCATCTGCACAACAAATTATTTGCTGTAATCTGGACTGGCTAACACAGGGGATCCTCCCAAAGCTCCTTTAAGCTGCTGGAATGCCTGTTCACATGCTGGGGTCCACAGTACCTTATCTGGCCTGTTTTTCCTTGTCAGATCTGTGAGGGGAGCAGTTATGGTACTGTAATTGAGGACAAATTTTCTGTAGTACCCTGCTGTCCCTAAGAATGCCCTCACCTGGTTTTGGGTAATATGTACAGGCCATGCCTGAATGGCTTCCACTTTGGCAGGTTCTGGCCTGATTTTACCACTCACCACTCTATGTCCAGGTAGGAGACCTCTGCCAAACCAGCCTGACATTTGCTGGGCTTAATGGTCAACCCTGCCCAGTACCTCCCTGACATGCTGCAGGTGCTCTTGCCAGGAATGGCTGTAGATGGTAATATCATCTAGGTAAGCAAGGGCAAAGTCTCCTTCTCCTGCTAGGATATGATCTACCGGCCTCTGGCAAGTTGCTGAGGCATTTTTCATCCCAAAATGCATCTTTGTGAACTCATACAAGCCAAAAGGAGTCACAAAGGCTGACCTCTCTCTACCACTGGGAGTCAAGGGCACCTGCCAGTAACCCTTGGTAAGATCAATGGTAGTAAGATACTTAGCCCCACCTAGCTGCTCTAGGGCTTTATCTGTCCTAGGCATAAGGTAAGCATCTGACTCTGTGTGACTATTTAATTTCCTGTAGTCCACACTGAACCTGGTGCTGCCATTTCTCTTTGGTACCACTGGGGAGGCCCAGAGACTGCTGGACTCCTGAATTACCCCTAGTTGAAACATTTCCTGTATCTCCTCCCTCAGAGTCTGTTTGACTCTCTCAGACACCCTATAAGGGGCCTGCTTAATAGGCCTTTGGGGTCCTGCATCCACATGGTGCAGCACCAGGTGGGTGCACCCCAGTTTTCCAGTTAACATGTCCCTAAACTCTTGTAACACTGCTCAGATTTCTTGAACCTGGGTAGGGGATAGCTGATGACACATTGTTACACCTTCCACTGAGGTGTCAGCCCGAGTCTCACTGAGGAGATCAGTCATCAGATCCCCCTTGGACTCCTGCAGTCCACTGCAAATACTCAGCACAAGGGCCTCCCTATCATGGTAAGGTTTACATGTTAACATGGTACAGTTTGTGCCCCTGCCTCCTGCATAGCAGTTCTACCATGTAGGTAAATTCACTGACCATCCTTACCACCTTGTAGGGTCCCCTCCCAAGCTGCCTGCAACTTGGTGTGTCTGACAGGAATAAGAAACATTACCTGCTGTCCTACAGGATACTTTCTAGCTCAGGCATTCCTGTCATACCAGCCCTTTTTCTGCTGTTGGGCTTCTGCCAGACTTTCCTGGGCTAAGCCCATGAGTTCCCTGAGCCTTGTCCTGAGGTTTAGGACATATGCTACTACAGACTCCTTTTGGGATTCACACTCACCCTTCCACTCATCTCGAATCAAATTTAGAGGTCCCCTCATCCTATGCCCATATAGCAACTCAAAGAGTGAAAAATCTGTGGATTCCTGGGGCACCTCTCTGTAAGCAAACAACAGATGGGGCAAATATTTATCCCACTCTCCCTTAAACTGGTATGCAAATGCCTGTAGCATGGTCATGAGTGTTGAGTTTAACCTCTCAACAAGACCATTAGTCTGGGGATGGTAGGGGGTGGTCTTTAGGTGTTTAATCCCACAGTACTTCCACAGCCAACAGGCCTGACATGAAATTGGAACCTCTGTCAGTATTTCTTTTGGGAAACCTACCCTGCTGAAAATCTCTAACAAAGCATTTGCCACATTTTCTGCTTCAATGGAGGACAGAGCCACTGCCTCAGGGTATCTGGTAGCATAGACTACTACCACTAGGATATACTTTTCCCTGTGGACCTTGGGGTCCTCAGAGTCCCCACAATATCCATAGCTACCCTCTAAAATTGCTCCTCAATCACAGGGAAAGGCATCAAAGGAGCTTTCACCTTGTCTCCTGCCTTGCCAACCTTTTGGCACTGCTCACAGGTCCTGAAGTGCCCTGTTACATCTCTGGAAATCCCAGGCCAATAAAACTTCTGCATAATATGTCTCTTTGTACGTTTTATGCCCATGTGACCTGGAAAGGGGATATCATGGGCTATGGTTAGAAGTGCCAGATGGAAGGCTCTGGGCACTACCAGCTGCTGTATTCTCTCACCCTCTAGCCATCCTTCAGGGGTCCACTGTCTATACAGTAACCCTTTGTCCAGTATACAGATTCCCCTTTCCCTTGAAAATCAGGTGCCTCACTAGCTACCTCTCTCAGGCCTTATAATGTAGGGTCTGAGAGCTGGGCCTGTCTCAGCTCACTCTTTGTAGCCCTTCCTGGCTCCCCATCCACAGGAAGTCTGGTATCCTCTGACAGTGGTGCCTCACTGTTAGCTTGGGTACTACTACTCACCTCTGCCATTGCAGTCACTCTGTTTGAGGGAGCATCATTACCCACAAGCAACTGTGGCTCACCTTTAGTCTCACTGCTACAGGGTAGCTCTCTCCCTGAAGTAACCACCTCACCAGTCCTGGCTGCAAGTGTGCGGTCTGTCTGGGTCTCCCCCAGGCTACAAGACCCACATGATTTTCTCCAAGCCTGATTGCGTGTAACTGCATGCACACATGGTACTGCATTATCAAAATAATTCCCTATCAGGACATCTGCAGGGATATCCTCAAACACATCTACTTGCTTCCTTTTCCACCCTCCCAGTCAAGGTGAACCTTAGCCAGAGGTATTTGGAATGGGGTCCCTTCTAAAGCTCTGACTGGAGTAGACTGCCCAAGCAAGTAGTGCTCCTCTGTAACCATTGCAGGCTTCACAATGGTTAGGTCAGAGGCTGTGTCTCTCTTAGCCATGGCCTCTTTCCTATTCACTAAGATAGAATATAACCTCTTTTGGTAATTTGGTACCATTGTTGTCTTGAGACAGCCTGCGGTTGGCATTTTATCATTCCCACTTACTGGCTCTCCCACCTTTTGTTCCCCACCTTCCCTCCATGGGCATCTATATGCTACATGGCCCCACTGGTTGCATTTAAAACACTTATCCCTAGGTCCTGGACATGTACCTGGAACTAGTGGCTTCCCTTGCTACTGGCAGACTCTGTTGGGGCAGTCTGGGCTGCCCAGCACAGGTTCTCTTATTCCCATAAGCAGCACTGGGGGTCCCTTTCCTGTGCAATGATGCCCTGTTTGCTAGGTATATGTCTCCCTTCTTCCCTAACTCATCTACAGTGCCGCATTGTCTATTAGCTAACCAGATTCTCATGCCCTCAGGCAAAGTGCTAAGGGCTTGTTTTCTCACCTAAAGGTCTGACAGCCCTTCAGAAATGGTGACTGACTTGACACTCACCCACCCACCTAAAAAAAATGTGCTTTCAGTAACATATTCACACACACTACACTCTCATCTCTCTGCATCTATGCTCACAAAAAAACGTTTTCCTATAACAGGTGTGTTATAACATAACATTCACAGTTATTTTATTATTATAATTTATAATATCAAATCAACATCATCAAGAACAGTTACAGCTTTACAAGTTTACCATGGTCTCAGGTCAGGAACCAAGCCCTTCCCCAGAAGATATGATCAACATTATACTACCTCATACATATCAAACATAAAAAATGAATGAAAAAAATCTATCAAATTGGTAAATTGTGAAAATTGTTGTTGAAACTTACTGTTCTTACTGTTTGGTTACTTACCTCCCCCCCATCTCCATGACTCTGGTCTCCTTTGAATTCAGCTTCTCCCTCTCCTTCCGCCTCCCTTCAGTCCCTCAGCCTCCAGGTCTCTCTGCTCTCCTGCTTGCTCTTTCTGCTAAATGCTTAAATCTCTTCTCAAGTCTGGTATTTCCTAGCTCCCATTTTCCTCTTTGTAAGGTGTGTGATTTTCTGATTTTTGTCCATTTGAAGTCTGATTGTGGAAGTCTCCTAGTTCTCTGTCTTTGCTATCCTCTGAGCTGCTGCTGCTAAAGCTGCAATCATGTGCTGGTCCGTCAGGTTGGCACCTCTCCCCACCATAGCCCTCTCCTCAGCTGCCATTGGCCTCTTCCTTCCACCATATTCCTCTGCTGACATGCTTACTCTCCACAAGCTACTAAACAAAACTAAAACAATACAGAGATGAAAAAATGAACTGATGATAAGGGCTGATTGGCTGAACTTCAATGATCACTGTGCACAAACTTCAGGAATTCAATATCCATACTACTACAAGCCAATTAATATGTGATGTGGCTACTAATCATTATCAACCAATTGATATGTGACATGGCTATCCCACCACTGCTACCAATTTATATGTGATGCCCCTGCACTAGCCCAGTAATCAAAGAGCCTCAATCCTCACCATTAACACCAGTGAGGGATGTGCACATTGAGGGGATGACAAGTATACACACAGTAAAGTACAATTTCCCTTAAAGAGCACAGAGAGATCACAGTCAGTCTGGGGCTGGTTTATCCCTCTCTCCCCAGATCCCCAATAAGACTCTTCACTGGCATAGTTATAGGGTTAAGATCTCAGCTGAGTGGTCAAGCCAAAACCTTCAGCCCCCTCCCTGTCCAACCAGTGCTTCGTGTCCCTGTCCAAGTAGCTAACACACACACACACACACTTTGAGATTTGATTTATATACAAACACACGCACACTCCTGGGAAAGGCTGGTACAAGTTTACTAGCTATGCCACCAACCAGCTCTTTATCAGCTATTATAAGACCTTTACAAAGGGTGACCAGTTCTACTGTGTAATGTTACTATTATCCAAATGGTAAGTGTGACCAAGGCTAAGCCTATTAGAGTGGCCTGTACAGTGTCACCAAATACATATGCAAGTACTCTAAAAGCTTAAATATCTGTAGACAAACCAGCCACAACTAAAAGATTTAAATATATTTAATAATAAATAATGAAAGAGCAAGACAATATTCAGTAACTCAGCACAGTGACTACAGAGTTCAAAATCACATGAAATATTTTAAAACAACATTGCAGGACAGTCTCAAATAAATACAGAAAACATCTAAACTAATCTTTACTATATTCCTAACTATCTCTAAAAGAAATACTATACCTAAATAACTTACAGAACAAGGGAAATACAGATGAGAAGTGCTGAATGGATGTTCATATCCAAGACAAGATACAAAATTCCAAATCTCTGAGAGAGTTCCCAAATTAATATCAGAACATTACTGCTGTGCCAGCTGGATGACATCACTATTTGTCACCTGCCTTCAGTTTCCAGGCTAAACAGGTACCAATAAAATTTAACATTTCTCTGTGAAAGATACTTATCTCTCAGAAGTTTGCCTAGAACTGGAAGTTGTAAAACAATTAACACTTTTACATTTGGAACCTAGTAATTATTTCTGTTTCCAGACAATAGGAAAACCTCTAGCTTTAGACATTGTGTCAGCTTGCTGCACTGAAACTAACTTTTTCATTGCACATTGTAAAACACTTTTATTTTCCTGATGTTTTGCAAGTTAACTCTGTATGTTCCAACTTCTGCTATTAATATAGTTTATATACATTTCTGTTCTTTTCCAGTAGGATACACTGTGGTTGCATTCTTGAAGCTCAGTTCATAACATACAGTTCAACACCAGTAGTTTAATATCCAAATAACATATAGTTCTTTTACACTTGTAAGACAAGGCTATGGATCATATTAATATTCATAAATGACTTATGATTATTTACAAAAATCCAGATAGTTGGGCTGGCAGCCTCACACCATTAAGTGTACATACCTGAAACTATGCGTAAACCTAGTTAAAACACTATTTTATTAGTTATTAACGTTTATCTATGTTATGTTACATTTTGGACGGTTATGGTTGTTAAACATTTGACAAATTATGTATATATCTGATAGGTAGATGAGTTGTTTGTTATAATATGCATTTTAATAGTAAATTGTATCATGCAGGTGTTCATTTAATTTTACAAACATGACTGTGGTTTTCACTAGTTATAAGATAGTGCAAAGTGAATTGCCAGGTGATGATGAGCACTAGTCCTAAAGTATTATGCTTTTTTAGCAGAAATGGGTCAGTGTATGATGCTTAAACTCCAAAAACATCAGTTAAGATCTTTCTGATAAAATAAAACATGGGAAAGACAATGAGCAATTTTAATAGGATGTAAGAAGTGCAGACTACTGGAACACAAGATGTTCATTCATTAAGTAGGTATGGACAGACTTGATTAGCTGAGAAGTGTTTACACAATGAGAAATTACATATTTCTGTTAGTGTGATGAAAATATCACTTCCTTTCTGTCTTTGATTGGCATCCTTCTATGACAAGACCACAGTATCAGTTCTTACTACAATGGGGCTTAACAGCTATACAGTTGTTACAGAAAATAAAATCATAATCTAAGATAACTGCTCATTTAAAAATGACTGTTTTATTATAAACAGTAAATAACCTACTAAATATCACAGAAATAGTGGCAGTGGAACAAACTTTCCTTAACAGCAAAAATTGCTACAAAATGTAAAATAAAAATGAAAGCATGTGGCTCGTGTAAAGTGTATTAACAATGATGAATCTGGAATCAAATGTATATACCTTCTAACAACACCAATTCTCTGGCATGCATTTTTATTGCCTTTTTATAAGAATGGGAACAGCTGCATCTCTCACATTGGTTTACTACATCAGATAAAGCACAGAAGCAGCTGCTTAAAGGTTCACTTTGCTGTGGGTTGCAGCATGGTAGGTCTAGCTTAAATTTCGACATTTAGCACCAGGGTTTGACGGGTGAGGTTTATCTCAGCTGGAGAATGAGAATGAACATGTCAAAATGATTGAACACTGTGGAGCATGGAAATACCAAGCAATCAAGAGTTCATTCAACTCTACTCTTGAGAAAGTAAATTATACTTTCTTAATAGCTTAACTTAAGTAAAAGACTAACAACAGTAGAAAACATAGCTGGTGAAATTTAGAGTTCCTTTTTTCTTTCTATTCTCAAGTATATTTGATATCTGAAATGTATTTTGTTTTAATGCAAAGAACAGGAAGGCTAGTACATTGCAGTGAAAGGCATGATTTGCATGATTTATTCTTGGTTTTCTTTCCACGGAAATGAAAGGCTATATACTTTATGCTTCTAGGGTCATTATTAAACTAATTGGTGGTGACATGATAGTTTTGTTTTTTTCAGAAATCAAAAACATATTGGAGCAAACGTGTGTTATAGCTCTCTGTAATTTTAGTAATGAGTGTTGGCTAAGGGGATGACTAAACTGATGTCTAGAGTATTCATTCATTCATTCATTCATTCATTCATTCTCTTTCATTTATTTTTATTTTTAACTTACACTGCATTTTGAAGCAAATGGGAAACTGAATAGGTTAATTTATACCTATACAAAATTATCTAGTTAGTTTGTATAAAGACAAAATGATAGTTATTGATGTTCTGATACATTTTCTGTTTTTTTTTTATATATATATATGTATAAAACAGAAAATGTGTATATATATATATATATATATATAGTTTGTGTCTATAAATGTATTTTTCACCACACACACACACACACACACACACACACACACACACACACACACACACACCTGTCTTTTATATGATCGAATGTTTAAAAACTGGTATTAAGAGGTTTGAACAGACAAAACACCAAACACCTTAAATACTGACTATACAAAAGGTGGAGAAAGGAAAAGTGTTTCCTCTCCTGAACTTCACCCCCCCCCCCCCCGCCGCCATTAGCCTCACATTTATCTGAATAGTAGCAGTGTTATGGGAAGGTTTTTATTAAATTAAGGTGTAGGGTTAAGGCTGGGGGAAGGGGCAGCGATAATGTTATGGGTAGCTTCCATTATTCAGGTGGGCAGAGGGTCTGTTCCTCATAAAGTGTGTGTTTACTGGCAAATCATTGAGAAGTAAAAATAATGACAGACATTTCAGTTACAGGCTTCATATCCTTCAGAAAATACATGATAATGCAAAACTTGTTATTCTAGCATCTTCCTAAGTTTCAAAGAGCAATATTTAAAACCTGACCCTTTCGCCCAGTTGTTTATGGCTTTGTCCAGAATTATTGTGGTCTGAGGTTGAGTGGTGTGCACAAAGTGGTTTTTTTTCATAAATTTAGCATGCACTACTTTAGCACAAGAACAATGTTGTAATAGCACATTCTATGTTAATAAACAGGCATTCGGTGTGTTCTCCATTCATTATAGACAAAGTTGGGCATGAGTACAGCATTAGAGTACCAGTATTTTCTAGAACTACTGGGATATGCAACTGAAGCATCTAGCTTCTTCTGGAGGAATAGTATGGAAAACATAGTGCAACACGGTTTGCAGTTCAAAATGTGTTTGACAGCTAATTAGTCCACTGAAATTAATTGTTTGCTAATTTCTCCATTTTTGTCTTCATGTTTAATCAGATTATTTATAACACACAACACTGTCCATAGTCTCCCCCTGAAGACAGGCTACAAGCCTAGTGGTACTAACTTGGTCAACAAAGGATGGCTAAATAAAATAGTTCTCTCATCATCTTTTATTGTTCTAACAGTCACAGAGGGTAGGAAAGGTCGATTGCTGCACTATATCAACTTATGAGCTATGCATAGTCCAAGAACATACAAATTGTTTCAGATTTTCATTAACATTAGGGACAGTGTATGTACCTGATGTCCTCTGTTATTTGTATGCAGCAGAAGTCAAGAGAAGAGAGTAGTGTTACACTGAAGCAACATGGCAATGTAGTTCAGCAGTCCCTACAACTAGTGTGAGGAGTAGAGTTAAAAGGTGGGTAGTGCAGGTCACCTGTAGCAAAAGGAAGGAAGTTTCCACATTTTTTGCAGATCAGACACAGGATATGCAATGTTTATTATTGTAATACACTGAGCTGAACGCAGCGGTCCATGCAGAAGTATATGTTACTAGACTGTTGTGTGATAACAGAAAACACTGGGTATAAGTACCAATCCACAATCACAATGACGTACCACCCCCATTAAACCCCTTTCACCTAGCATGCTATAAAGATGAAGTTTGGGGTAGATCAGTGGAGGCAAAAGTCCATTTTCAATGGAATGCTAAGAGAAAAAAAAACAGACATTAAAATCATCCAAAATGCTTTTGGTTGTATGTATTTTAACTGCCTAGAAAGCACTTCACCAAATTCTGTCCCTTGCCAAAATAATGTAGTTACTGGAAAGTAACGTTACTTCTTTGTCATTTTTATAGGTACAGAGAAACATTCTGAGGCTTCAGTTTTCCCCATTATCTCTAAAATTGGTATTACAATGAATGGGATACAAGCAACAATCCATCCTGAAATAAGTATTTTATGTTTACAAGCGCTTGTCTGCATCTTATGGTGAAACAACCTTGTTCTCTTTTGCAATGCAACAGTTATATAGAATCATAGATTCATAGAATTTAGAAGGAATCTAGGCCATGTGGCTGTTTACAACTTGCCAGTACTTACCTTTAGACCTTACCTCCTTTTTCAAGGAGTGATAGGGAAGTCATACCTGGGATAAATGTATGAATACCGATCCAATTGTCTAATTCCTTCTTAAAAGAAGATTGTGTGTCACACTGCTTATGATTTTTGCAAGCACACAACTAACTCCTCCCTCTCTGTTCCCCATCATGATCTTCTCTTCTAACCAAAATAGAATCTGTTTTTCACACTAACCTTCTTGGTGTCACTATTGATAACAAGATGAGATTTGAAAAACAGATTAACCTAACTATAAAAAAGGTCACATTAAATTAAGCTGTCTCCACAAACCCTTCCCTTCCACATCCACAAGACAAGACATTGCCAGACCACACTTGGTACTACTTCTTCTTTATCTTTCCTCATCCATTCTCACCAACCTGTTTAGAACAGACTTGGCAAAGGCAAAACTAGCAACCTGCAACTCAACTGCCAGATTTTGACACCAACTCCTCCTTGATCCCCACTGGCTACTGCCCTATACAACAAAAAAGCTGACAGGCTTCTCCAATTACCTCACATACACCCAACTCCACGGCCCCCGGTATACTTTACCTCCAGAGGTGCTGCCCTGCACCTACTTAACCTTCATCTTCAGAAAGGCTAAGGCTACTTTCTGACAAATGCCTCTTACAAGTCACAGTCTCTAACAAGCTAACAACATTCTTTGATTCTCTACTCCAAGTGCAACATGATGCTTATGATGCTTAACTATACTTCACCACACCAAATCACCATTCAATTTCTCTGCTCCTCTCATGTCACCTATATTTGTTTTTGCTGTCTGCCTGCTACACCCTCCTCCCCCCCACCATCATTGCATCTTTAACTTACTTTTTTCTACACCTACACCTGTCCTTGCATCTTTCCTCCTTATACTTATCTCTCTCTCTCTTTCCTCTACCTCTCCTCCTCTCTGTCTCTCTCTTCTTTCTTTCTCTGTCTCTCTTCTCTGTTTTTCATCTTCTTTTTTTCTTTCTTTTCTTTTTTCTCTACACTTCTCTACTACATCTGTCTGCAAAGTCTCTTAGTCTTTCTTTAGTCTTTCTCTTCTAAAAATCTTCTTCTTGTATACTCCATATATGTATATAGTGTATATTCAACTCTATGCTTACTACTAATAATTATAAATTTGTATTGTAATTTGTATGTACCTACTGTATGAGCTAATGTATTGTATAATTTGTTGTTTGTACCAATCTGTGTGTGTTTGGGGCTTTTCCCTCAGATCTCCACTGAAATTTACGCATTACCTCAGCCGGACTATCCCAGTCAACATACGTTAAATGAATAAATAAAATCAGAAGATGAAGTTTGTTCCAGAGAAGGCTTAGTCATTGTATGACACATCTGTCTCTCCACATGATATGTTTATTTGTTTAAGCAGGTTCAGATCTCTGGTTCTAGTGTTTACTGGACTGTTTGATTTGTAGAGAAATAAGAGCTTTTGGACTGCTGGATACCTAATGTCCTGGAAGGCAAGGCAAATATCACCTGTAAGGAGTCTGTAGTATACCAAATAAGGGGACAAGGCCTCTCGATTGCTCAGGTCCTCTAGTCTCATGAACTTTTTTGTCAGAAACCTTTGTGGTCTCTCTCTAACTTTTTGCTTGATTCTTTTGGCAATATACAAAGGGACATATGTATTCTGTTCTGTGATGGGCCTGATAAGAAGGCAAGGATCTTTTTCAGGACTCAGGATAGAAATACAGGAAGATTAGCTGTGCCAAACAAAATGATTTCCTAAATGATTTTCTTTGGTTGGGTATGGATTAGATTAGGTTCATTTTTAGGAATTTGGTGGTCATCATTTGGTCCACCATTATCATGGTTTGCTAGAAGCTGGTGGAGCTTTTTTGGCTGGTGTTTCTTAAATTTGACAATATTGCATATATAGCATTTTTTAACTTTTAGCAGCACTACCATGTACTAAGAACTTTCAACTATTAACTTTGACTTCAAGGAGATTCATTTAGAGTTTCATTGATGTTTAAAGTTTATGATTGATGGCAAACCTGGTTAACTAATGTTCCTACCCCTGGCTACTTTCATGCTGTCTGTGGCCTTGATTGCCACCCTCACAGTAATGGTTCTTTCCCTCAGCCAGTTAGCTACCTATTTATGTAACCTCACAGGATTTGATTTAGATTGCATTTAGTGTTTTAATAATTTTGCCATGCGACCTGCTACGTGATGCTTTGATGAGGTCAAAATATGCTGTATAGACAGCATAACTACTTTCCATGGCTTGCATTACCCTCTCATAAAATTCACCACATTCATTAGCCATTATGCAGCCACAACAAAGCCACACTGCTGGGGGTTAATCTTATGAGATTTGTTTTTATTTTGTAGTTTATCAGATAAGTTATGACACATTCATGGCCTTGGAAAAAAGGCTTGCCAGGCTGGTGGATCTGTAATTCCTGGGGTCTGTGGTGGGGCCACCCTTATGAAGAGGCATCATAACTGCTGTGCACTGGTCCTTGTGGACAAAGTCATTGGATAAGCTCAGTCTGAATAATTGTAGTAGCTGGTCTGCCACAGTGTGAGTGCTGTTCATCAGGCAGCCTGGTATGTTTTCAGTTCCCATTGAGGATATATTTTTGTATTTTAAAGAAGAGTTCTTTTGTGATAATAAGAAGTTTTAGGTCCTTGGGTATATGTGGATTTGTATAGATGTTGCTTGGTAAGTTAACACTGAATTTTTTGCCAATATATTTGCAATACCCATTGGATAAGAGTAGGTGCTGTTATTTTTAATGAGCTTAGTGCAATGCTAGGTGTTTGTTCATAATTTCCTGACATAAATGAAGAAGGATTTAGAATAATATTTGCTTTTCAATGCCAACCTAAAGTCATGTGATACATTATATTTCCCGATGGTGTTTTCAGTGCCGTGGATAACCTTTTGATAATAACCTTGTTTTGCGGGTCTTTATTTTTGCTATATATTTTAATGAGCTTTTCTCTCTTACTGGATCGTCTATTTGTCAATGTGAACCACCAGGCTGGTTTGCTCCTTCCTTTCTCTTTTTGTTTAGTTTTGGTAGGGACTGACAGATTTATATAGTTTTCTAGGTGAGGGGTATAACTACTAGCTGTGTCTATATTTTGAGGGATACAGTTGTATTTGAAATTAGAGAGTTCACCAAAGAATTGTAAGACATTTGAAGACCATGGAAATTATGATATTTGTCTCAGCTGGTTTAGTGATTTTGAAAGTGAAGGTTACCAATTTATAGTTAGACTTGACTGGGGAATTGCATGCTTGTTGCAGAGTATATATTGCTACCACACCTGTAAGGACTGATTCATTTTACTGACAGGTAGTTAGTCTCCCAGGGTGATGGAATTTTGTGTATACAAAGTTCATCCAATGTATTTAAGAACAATATACAGTTTTGGGGAGTCATTGAAAGAGTCCTATAACTTGCTGTGATCTGATCATTTCATTTTGCCTGAGCTGAATCTCAATGAGTTCAGTTTGTGGGTTCTGGAAATATGTTTTGAGGGAATGTGATATTTAAGAAATGTTGGTATTCCTCCACAATTTCCATCAAATCTAAAAGCCTGGTAGGTACAAAACCTTGGTATAAAGGAGGTGCTTTCTACACTCTTAAATCACTTTTCATTAACAATACATACATAAATGTGCTCCAAATGTCAGAAAACTTCAAGGTCAGGCCGTTTGTTATTTAGACACCTAAAACTGATGCACTGATACCAACTGGTGCTTTGTTATGTTATGTGTTTAGGTTGGATGATCCATTAGTTGGATTCTGCCTCAGAGAGGCACTATGAGAGCCAGGTAGTGCAACATCATCAACAATGGGTTATTCAAGTAAGCACTGATGAATGTTTTGGTTGCCAAGATATGTAAAATATAATAAAAGCATCGCTATAGTACTATCTCAGTGGCAGTAAGAATAATAACAGGGAAAAACAGATTTTGGAAACTTTTATTTGGAGTTCAGTCCAGTAAGAAGTAGGGACATATGTAATAAAACAGAAGAAAATGGTTTATCTGGAAAATGCAGTGGTGTATTTAGCATCGATACACTTCTTTTGGGTTAATGAACATGTAAAAGAAAGAGAACAGAAAATACATTGGAAAGGGAAAATCTTCTATCATAAATATAAAAAAGTCCAAAGAAAAAGCAGTTACCGGGATAACATGGAAATGATTTATTCTTCGTATAAAATATGATGGCAATTGAAAACAAAGCAGATAAAATCCAAAGACTGTGTTAGCGCTTTTGGGTGACTACCCTTCTTCAGACAAATAAAGATACAAACAAAAAGCATTTAAAACACTAGCTGACCAATCAGTGTTCAGTATTGAACCCGCCTTTTCTTTAAGGCTGGCTTAATGGGAATAACTTCATTAAGGCCAGGATGTCTATGTGCTGTCAATTCAATGATCCATTTAACCTCTTCACATTCTGTTCTGGGGATATGAGACTGATAACCTGAAACTTAAATGTATGTCCTGAAGCAACTAAAGTATGTCTTTAAAGTGCATTATGTTCATTTTTAAGCCTAATAGCTGACAAGTGATTTAAAATCCTGGTTTTTAACATGCAGTTAGTTTTACCTACGTAATAACTACTGCAGAGCTGATGTGGCTAAATATATCACGTTCATGGATCTACAATTAGCATTCATTTCAAAATTATAAGTTCTACGCATGTTGGGATGGGTGAATGTGGTTATAGAGCTGATATAACTACACACCTTACAAGAACCACATGCTCTTGTCATAGTCATCTGTCTAGATACTCTATCACCCTCTTTATTAAACAAATCCTTAAGGTTCTTATTTCGCCTAAACCCAAATGACGGTGTGGACCCTGCAATAGTGGACAACTTCTCATCTGAAGTGAGTATTTTCCAATTGTTTCTAATAATATCACAGGCGCCATGCATATTGCTACTATAGGTGAGCATGAACCTGGGACAACTATTTGATGGTTTGTCAGTGGTGGGTGATTTCTTATCAGCTCCACCTGAACTAAACCATGGTCTCATTTTGCTTTGCCTGTATACCTTCTGTCTGGATAAAGTCTGCCCAACATGCAGTTCATTATAACCCCTTTCCACAAAATGACCTTGTAACTCATGTATTTTTATCTCAAAATCTTGATCTTCAGTACTAGCCTGGAAATCCTGTCCAATTAACCCTTAACAATATTGTTACAGGTGAATTGAGGATGCATGCTGTCTGCCAGCAAGCTGTTTTTCCAACATTCTTTTCTGAAAAGAGTCGTATTAAAGCCCCTTGTATCTTGTATCAATCTGACGTCTAGAAAATCTATCTCTGTAATTGAGCATTTCATACAAAATTTCAAGAATGTGGTTGACGTGCCTATATAGTTGACAAAATCAATCAGCTCTGCCTCAGGCCCCCCCACAACAAAACAATGTCATCCACGAATCGCATATAAAGATGTATCTTGCCTTTCCACATATTCTGTTGTCCTAATACATATTGCTTTTCATAGGTTCATAGGTTGGTACTAAGCTATTGGCCCTAGGGCCTATGCAAGCCTAGCCATAACAATTCCCTGGATATTTCTTCCCACAATATTTACTTCTCCAGGCCCCTGTCTAGCAGGGCGACTGACATGATCCCCGGGGTGAATTTCCTATCTCCCATCTAATCATCAAAGTTCCTTTTGAAGAGTGCCAAAGAGGCACTCCGCTTGATATGTATGGGCAGTCTATTCCAGAGTATGGGGAATCTCTGGGTCAGGAACCTATCCCTCCAGCATGTTTTGTTCATTGTGATGTCAAAGTTTAGATCCATGGAGCGTGTGGCTCTGAGGGATTGTGATTTCTTTAAGTGGAGCATGTCCAACAGCTCAGGGTTTGATATGGCCTTGTATGTTAAGCAGAGATCGCCTTTGAGTAGACGATATGCCACAGAGTATAGCTGGAGTTTTCTTAGACGGTCAGTATATGGCATCTGCTTTAGGCCTGTGATTCTTTTAGTGAGGTATTTCTGTGGCCTTTCAAGCTGTTGCAGATGTCTTGTGAGGTACATACCAAATGGGGCATTATACTCTATAATGGGTCTAATGAGGGATGAGTACAGTGGGACAATGACCTCCTTTTTTCTGGATGAAAAGCCCTTAGTGATGAGGTGTGCCACATAGAAGGATTTCCTGACTGTTGTGGCAATGTGGTTATCGAAAGTGAGACCACTATCCTCCTGTGTCCCTAAGTCTCTCATCACACTTTCGATGTTTAGTGTCCTGCCACCTATGTGGTAATTCATGGGTACATGCTTTTTTCCAAAGGGGATAACTATACATTTCTTGGCATTAAGCTTGAGCCCATGGCTCTGGCACCAGGCATCTGTTTCTGAAAGGCCCTTTTGTAGAATATCCACATCATTTGGGGATTCAATAATGGCTCCCAGTTTGCAGTCATCTGCAAACTTTGTTAGCCAGTGTCCCTTAGTGTTGGCCTGTACTTCAGAGAAGTTGATGCCAAGCAAGAGTGGTCCCAGGACTGAACCCTGAGGTACTCCACTTGTCACTTGTCTGGAGCTGGATTTAGAGTCGGCAACTTTTACTGTCTGGGTTCTGTTAGTAAGCCAGTTAGCAACCCATCAAGTGACGTATGGATTTATGCCCAGCTTAGTAAGTTTATCTATGATTCCAGAGTGGGGGATGGTGTCAAAGGCCTTGGCGAGGTCCGGATAGGCTGTGTGGACTACCTTATCCTTGTCCACAACTCTGGAGACTGATTCAAAGAAGTCAATCAGATTCAGGAGACAAGATCAGCCCTTCACAAACCCAAACTCAGTGGGGTCCAGTGTTTGAAGGTTGCCAATGTCTTTGTTTATAAGTTCCATGATAATGCGTTCCATGCCCTTGCAAATCAGGCTTGTCAGACTGATGGGACGGTAGTTCCCGGGATCCAAGGTGGATCCTCCCTTGTGGATCGGGATAACTGTAGCTGTGCGCCACTCAGTGGGCATGAAGCCTGAGGTGAGGCTATGATTAAACATGACACTTAGGTGAGGTGCTAGTTCATTTTGTAGTTCATGTAGTACACAGCCTGGGATGTCATCTGGTCCCATGGATGCTGTATTCTTAGCTTTGGAGAGTGTGGTTTCTACCTGTGTGGCCATGATTATCGGAATTTGGCAATCTTTTGGTATTGAGATGGGCCCTTTAGGGGGTGAGAGTGGGGTGAAGTTGGCACTAAATCGATCTGCCAGGATATTGGCAATATCCTTGGGCTCAGTATATTTAATGCCATTCTGTTGTAACAAAGAGCAGATCTGAGCATTGCCATTTAGATTCTTGACATAACTATAGAATGCCTTGTGGTTGTCCTTGGAATCTTTGGCAATTTTATTTTCATAACTAGCTTTTGAGGATTTTATGAGGGATCTCAGCTTCTTACTGAGGCTGGTGAGATAGTTTTTTGCATCCTGGGATTTTCCTCTTTTTTGCAACAGTTTCTTCCTTCTGTTGTATAGTTTGTTTATAGCAGGTGACCACCAGATTGGCTACCTTTTTTTGGAGAAGAGCGTCTTGGTTCTATTTGGGATGGCACGATTCATGCACAAGTGGATGTGCTCGTATAGTGCCTTAGTGTAGGATTCTGTAGTCGAACTTCCAGATCCTGTCTGCGTGGGTGTTGTGATGTTTGTCACTTCTGACTTCAGTAGCTTGAAGTTGGCTTTGGAGAAGTTTTTTAAGGAGGTTTCCTTACTGGGGGTGGGGGTGGGATGTGGATGTCAAGGGTGATTTGCTTATGCTCAGACCTGACCAAAGAGGGGGTGACCACTGGTGTGGAGCATCTATCTCCCATGTTGGTAATGACCAGGTCTAGGATATTGGAGCCCCTGGTGGGACAATGGATTAGTTGATCCAGGGCATTGGAATTTATGAATTCCAAGAACCGTTGGAAAAAGGAGTTGGTACCTAAGTAGTTTTCCCAATTAATTGGCAGGGTAGTTGAAATCACCCAGTATTGGGGTGTTTGGTTGTATCTTAATATTTTCCGGTATGTTTAGAAAAGTGTAGTGAGAATCTTGGGGCATGGTTGGGGATATGTAGCAAGCTACATTTTGGATTGCAGTCTTACCTAGTGTTAGTTGCACCTGGAGAATTTCAAATACATTGTGTTGGGCAACTAGCCTGGAGGTGTGAATATCCTTGGTGAATATGGACACTCCTCCAACTTTAGTGTTTCGGTCCTGGTTTTGTGGCCGAAAAGTGTGGTAAGAATTGTAGCCTGGTATTGCAGGGGTGCTCTCTGGAGCCTTGAACCAGGTTTCAGTTACTGCACAGATATCGATGTTCTCCATTTTTAGGAGTGCCTTGAGAGAGTGCATTTTGAGGTTTAGACTTCTAGCATTGAGTTTCACTGTGAGTAGTGTTCTCAAATGATGAGACCCGTCGTTCGGTATCATGAATTTGTCGTAAAGCCGTGCTGGCATGCCCCCGTCTGGACTGTCTTTGTGGCAAGCCTCTCCACTTTTCCCAAAAAAACAGGACTAAATTGGCATAAGTATTCACACAGGGGGTGCCCATGGCTATCCCCTGTGTCTGCCTATAATGACACCCTTCACATAAAAAAAAAATTATATTCCAGGACCATCCTCAACATCTCTGTCATCAATTTAAGCTTATCCTCCCCTCTGCTACTTGATTCCTTAAGCAACCATGCTATGGCTTTTATGCCATAGTTATTATTGATCGTGGCGAAAAGACTCTGTATATCAAGTGTTACCATTATATACTGCCTGGCTTCCGTCATTTCTACTGTCTCCTTTAATGAAGTTAAAAAATGCCCAGAATCCCTCAATATCTCTGTAAACTCTGTTGTACATGGTCTTAACAAACATTCCAACCATATGGACATGTTTTCAGTAATCCATCCCCTCCCTGAAACAATAAGTCTCGGGGGCGGGGTTGTTAGGATCCTTATGTATCTTCGGGAGGGCTTTGAAAATTGGTGTCACCGGATGTTCAATCCATAAGAAATCAAATAGCTCTCTATCCATCATTCCTTCTGCTAACAATCTCTTTAGGACAGTTCTAACTTCAGAAATAATCCCTTTTAAGGTGATGGGAGAAATGCGGATATAAGTCGATGCGTCAGATAACAGTTCTGACAACTTATATGAATAGTATTCTCTATCTAATACTACCACTGCTCCTCCCTTGTCTGCACCCTTAATAATGATATTTTCATTACTCTGCAGATTTGTTAATGCCTGCCACAGCACTACTGACAGATTATAAAAACTCCTTGTATGTCTAGTGGTTAAATAGCTCAAAATATCCTGCTCACAGACCTTTATAAAGGTGTTAACAGTGTGATTAAAAACCAGAACAAAGGTACTGGGGTACCTTGATGAAGCATTACCCAAAGAGACAGCCTGATCACCAAACATATTCCTAAGCATCAAATTCCTACCAAATAATAACAGATGTAAAATAACATCACTAAAACAACTTTCAACACTGGGGACAAACGTTAACCCCTTATTAAGTATAAACAATTCATCACCAGAAAGTGTATGTTTAGATAAATTAAAAACATTACTATCATCAGTCACTGTGAAGTCCTCCTTTTCTTGCTGAGCCTGGAATCTTGCTGTAAATGCACCCAGTCTCCTTTCTTCTTGACCAGTGCTGGAACATTGACTAAACAACTATTAGCTCCTTCTGTTACCTGATGAACTTTAGGCCTGGCTCCTATTTCCAAATGGTGTTCAGTATTCAGTGCTGCCTGTGTTGCATTGGGTTCTACTATAGAGTTGTTGTTTACCCCTTGAGTATCCCTACCCAAAGGCTTTAGTTCTATATTATTACTGCAAGAGGGTCATTGATTTAAAATCCATCTGGTCATGTTAGTAGACCCTTGTTGCACAGTTTCACTGTGAGTAGTGTCCTCAAATGATTAGACCTGTCGTTCATTATCATGAATTTGTCATAAAGCAGTGCTGGCACTCCCCTGTCTGGACTGTCTTTGTGGCAAGCCCCTCCACTTCATTTCTGAAGATGCTCCTTGTCTCATTCTGGAAACCAATGTTGCTTGTTTCCTAGGCCAAACAAAAATCTGCCCTTTTGCAAAGTAAAGTCATTGTAGTCTCTGCAATTTTTTAGCTTTTTGCTGCTGTAAGTTTTGATCGACTGTTGAAAAGGTACAATACATGTCATCCATTCTTTGCATGTACTGCTCCTCTTTATAGCCTGTCTCCAATTGCTGCTGTAAACTATCCAATTCCTTTATTAAGATTTGCTCCTCTGGACCAAAATAATCAAGTAACAATTGCATATAAGCAAAGCCTGTCTCAATGTTAATTTGCTGCCATCTCACTAAAAGTTCAGGGTGGTGGTCTCATTGCGACAGCATGCAAAAAACTTGCATGCCTCGTGGAACCACTCCAAATTGTAGACAGGCTTCCACATAGTTACCTTGCCACTGTAACCTTTTTAGTTTATGAACTTTATTAACAAAAATAGTTGCTACTTCAGCAAACTTACGATTGCATTCATCAGTCACCATACTAATGGTAGAGTCCTGTGCACATACTTTTAAATCAAGCTGTAAAAGAGGATTCACCTTGTTAAACAATTTTTTTCTGATGTTGCTATAAGCAGATGTAGTCAAAGGTTGAGTATTGTCTTTCTCATTACCAAACAATTCTATATTAGGTGAGGTCTCCATGCACAAAATGGTCCAAGCAGAGAATACAGACAGGAGAGCCTCTACCAAGGTAAACTGCTCACACAAAGCACAAGTCCAAAAAGAAAAAGCAGTTACCGGATAATATGGAAATGATTTATTCTTCACATAAAATACGATGGTAAATGAAAACAAAGAAGATAAAATCCAAACACTGTGTTTCCGCTTTCGGGTGACTACCCTTCTTCAGACAAATAAAGATACAAACAAAAAGCATTTAAAACAGTAGCTGACCAATCAGTGTTCAGTATTAAACCCACCTTTTCTTTAAGGCTGACTTAATGGAAATAACTTCATTAAGGCCAGGATGTCTATGTGCTGTCAATTCAATGATCCATTTAACCTCTTCACATTCTGTTCTGTTAACAGTATCGCCCCCTCTGTTACCTTGGGATATAAGACTGATAACCTGAAACTTAAATGTATGTCCTGAATCAAATAAAGTATGTCTATAAAGTGCATTATGTTAATTTTTAAACCTAATAGTTGACAAGTGATTTAAAATCCTGGTTTTTAACATGCAGTTAGTTTTACCTAAGTAATAACTACTGCGGAGCTGACATGTGGCTAAATATATCACGTTCATGGATCTACAATTAGCATTAATTTCAAAATTATAAGTTCTATCCATGTTGCGATGGCTGAATGTGGTCGTAGAGCTGATATAACTACACGCCTTACAAGAACCACATGGTCTTGTCCCTCTTTTCATAGTCATCTGTCTAGATACTCTATAACCCTCTCTATTAAACAAATCCTTAAGGTTCTTATTTTGCCTAAACACAAATGACGGTGTGGACCCTGCAATAGTGGGCAACTTTTCATCTGAAGTGAGTATTTTCCAATTGTTTCTAATAATATCACAGACGCCATGTATATTGCTACTATAGGTGAGCATGAACCTGGCACAACTATTTGATGGTTTGTCAGTGGTGGGTGATCTCCTTTCAGCTCCACCTGAACTAAACCATGGTCTTATTTTGCTTTGTTTATATACCTTTTGTCTGGCTAAAGTCTGCTCAACATGCAGTTCATTATAACCCCTTTCCACAAAATGACCTTGTAACTCATGTATTTTTATCTCAAAATCTTGCTCTTCAGTACATAGCCTGGAAATCCTATTCAATTGACCCTTAACAATATTGTTAAAGGTGAATTGAGGATGCATGCGGTCTCGTGCCAGCAAGCAGTTTTTCCAACATTCTTTTCTGAAAAGAGTCGTATTAAAGCCCCTTGTATCTTGTATCAATCTGACATCTAGAAAATCTATCTCCGTAGTTGAGCATTTCATAGACAATTTCAAGAACGTGGTGGACGTGCCTATATAGTTGACAAAATCAATCAGCTCTCCCTTATTCCCCCCCACAACAAAAAAAATACATGGTGTCTGTGATATTATTAGAAACAATTCTAAAATACTCACTTCAGGTGAGAAGTTGTCCACTATTGCAGGGCCCACACTGTCATTTGGCTTTAGGCAAAATAAGAACCTTAAGGATTTGTTTAATAGAGAAGGTGATAGAGTATCTAGACAGATGACTATGAAAAGAGGGACAAGACCATGTGGTTCTTGTAAGGCGTGTAGTTATATCAGCTCTATGACCACATTCACCCATCCCTACATGGTTAGAACTTGTAATTTTGAAATGAATGCTAATTGTAGATCCATGAAAGTGATATATTTAGCCACATGTCAGCTCTGAAGTAATTATGTAGGTAAAACTAACTGTGTATTAAAAACCAGGATTTTAAATCACTTGTCAGCTATTAGGCTTAAAAATGAACATAATACACTTTATAGACATACTTTAGTTGCTTCAGGACATACATTTAAGTTTCAGGTTATCAGTCTCTTATCCCGAGGTAACAGAGGGGGCGATACTGTTAACAGAACAGAAGGTGAAGAGGTTAAATGGATCATTGAATTGACAGCACATAGACATCCTGGCCCTATTGAAGTTATTCCCATTAAGCCACCCTTAAAGAAAAGGCGGGTTCAATACTGAACACTGATTGGTCAGCTACTGTTTTAAATGCTTTTTGTTTGTATCTTTATTTGTCTGAAAAAGGGTAGTCAACCGAAAGCGTTAACACAGTGTTTGGATTTTATCTTCTTTGTTTCATTTACCATCGTATTTTAAATTTAGAATAAATCATTTCCATATTATCTGGTAACTGCTTTTTCTTTTTGGACTTGTGCTTTGTGTGAGCAGTTTACCTTGGTAGAGGCTCTCCTGTCTGTATTCTCTGCTTGCACCATTTTGTGCATGAAGGCCTCACCTAATATGGAATCGCTTGGTAATGAGAAGGACAATACTCAACCTTTGACTACGTCTGCTTACAGAAATAACACGAGGAAAACGTTGTTCAGCAAGGTGAACCTTCTTTTACAGCTTGATTTGCAAGTATGTGAACAGGGTTCCACCATTAGTATGGTGACTGATGAATGTAATTGTAAGTTTGATGAAGTAGCAACTAAATTTATTAATAAAGTTCATAAATTAAGAAGGTTACAGTGGCAACGTAACCATTTGGAAGCCTGTCTACAATTTGGAGTGGTTCCGCGAGGCATGCAAATTTTTTGCGTGCCGTCTGAACTAGTCCATTACCTTAAAGTCTGAGGTTAATACAGAATTAGAAATGACACAAGTCACCAAGGCTCAAACT
Source organism: Protopterus annectens (assembly GCF_019279795.1). Taxonomy (NCBI): domain Eukaryota; kingdom Metazoa; phylum Chordata; order Ceratodontiformes; family Protopteridae; genus Protopterus; species Protopterus annectens. The sequence goes on from NC_056748.1 coordinate 752,244,274, forward strand.
TAATAATTTATTAAACAAAACTTACTAAGTAAACAGAAAAAAAACTAATAAATGATGTACTTATAAGCATATGCATAAACAAAATCATCTTTGCCACTGATAGGGAGACTTTAATCCTATTCAGTACAGCTATTTGTTCAGTCAAGTCAAGGCCGACACTGGCAAAAATGGCTCTTATGCTCAGTTCAGGCTAGTGCTTTGATCAAATCCGGATGATGATAATTTCCATTTTAGCCTTTGAGCTTTTTATAGTTTTGAACAAACAATAAGGTCAATAGGTTCAACTAATGACCTATAGATCACAAGCTTATCATGAGTTGATGGAATATTTTAAAAAATTACAGATAACTTTCCTAAGTTGTAAACAAGTTTCGTAATATCTGGTCTTATGCCTTACTTCCCTTTTCCAAAGAACAGGTAGCTCACAAACTTGTGATATAGTCACTCTTTGAAATCCCCATATTCTGGTAAACATCTTTTCAGTAATACCAGTAATCAGTGAGCAAGGCCTGCTCTTAAGCATATTGTATTGTTACAATATTAGCAGCATATAGTGAAGTAGCAGCATGTCAGATCTAGCAATAATAACCAAACATACACAGTGATATGTGGCTTGAGGCATAACAAAAAAACTGGTAGACTGTGTGGATCCGTCACAGGCCACCCCTTGCTTCGAGCAACGTACGCTGTGTATTTCTTATAAGAGTTAAAACTGGCAACATTAATTTGTATCTTTTCATCACTTTACAGTAAATGCAGCATGATATTAAGCAAAATAACACTGAAACTATTGTGGTCAAAAGAAAAGGATGCAATAACAAATTAAACCACACTGAAGCCTTAGATGACCACATAAAAATATCATACCAGTGCGAGACAGTTATATCCTGTATTTTATTTGCAATTTTTACAATGGTACCTTCATTTTTAATTATTTTAATCACTGTTTGATGCGCATCATTTAGTGTTTTATTTAAAAGTTGCAACACTATTTGTCCTTCCTGCTTAATCTGTTGAAAGTCCAGGTGGACTAGAGATGGCCATTTAAAAGTGTGTAATGGTTTTATGCTAGCATTAAATGTGATGTCCATCCATTTAGTCAATTTAATAAGTTCTCCAGTACAAAAATCAATAATTGCATGGATATTACTTTTACAGTATACTCCACCATTTGTGAGTATCCTATCACTCCAGGCTAATTTACAGGAGGATATCACACAAACCGTGGTATAATTTAGTTGGTAGATGTCCGTACCATTTACTACATATTTGTGCCAGGTGCATTCCCCAATTCCATTATGTAAGCATGGGTGAGGCTTCCTTTTTACCATTATGCATACCCACCCCTGGGGCCAGGTCTCACAACTTGCCAAATTAATGGGTACATCATTATAATCAAAGTAGATTAAATTTGAGGTACCCACTAATTATTTTTAAATTGCATGGGCAATGTAACAAATGGACAGACCTGCTTTGTTTCTTTTTTACTAGCAAGATAGTAAAAAACAGTATTTTTAAATGCAAAGTCTATTGGCTTTAACCAATGATATAGTTGCAGTTTTCTTTACCAATGGGCTGCCTTTTTAGCCCCCCAAGTTTGAGTAAATTGCAAATATTGCTGATTAGCAGTCAATTGAGATAGGATACAAAAGGTCTGATTTACTTCTGCTGTGAGGTTATTTAAAAACGGTTTTGCATGTTTAATCCACCTCCACATAACAGTTTGAGTTAAAATACTGTCTACAGTTTTTTGTCCCAGTTCGGGATCATGATTTGCTAGTAGCTTAAAGGTCATGTTTAGGTCAGTACCTAAACAGCCCAATTTGCTATGTAGGGTATTTATATTTACACTGTTTAAGAATCCAGTCCCTGTTCCGACTGCACCTAGTGCAGTACCAATAATACCTGTAACATCACGTTTATTCTTTTTATATTTGTAATGTTTATATTTGATATGTAAGGAATTAATTGGCCATAATTTCACAATTTTACAATGTGGATACCTGGTAGTAATATCAACTGCTGTCATGTTAATTATTATTTTAATACGTTGTATTACTCTAGCACTACTTACAGTTTTAGATCCTCTTGTATACCTTGCCACATGTCCCAAAAAATCAAATACAGTTGAACTATTGTCCATGGCATATATTTCCAAACTTGGAGATAGGGTTTCCGCGGTGTCATTTTTTTCTTTGAAATTCAGCTATGCAAGAGGAATCTAATGGAGACTTGGCCAGTGGAAATTCTGATTTATTTAATGTCTGGTATAAGCCTCCAAAAGGGTTGGAAGTACACTTTTTAGGATGTCTATCACAGTTTAGTCTACATACAGTTGTGATGTTCTCCGTCTGAGTGATGCTCCAAGTTAGGGCAGGTTTTGGTGTCACCGCATATAGATCATCCCCCAATTTTCAGTAAAAGTCACAGTCTGCCATTAGATTTGCAACATCTTCCTCATCAAATAGGGAGATAGGATCAAGACAGTCATATGGCCCATCTAAGTGTTGTCATTGGAAAAGTTTGGCACCTTCTCAAACAGTGGCAATAATTTATGGAGAGGAAAGTACAATGGTTGTTTAGCAGACTTAAGTAATACTAAAACAGTATCACCAGGTCCATTACAAATCACCATCCTATGTTCATTTGGCTGATTGGGTGTAGTCACTACAACTTTTATTTCCAGCCATTTGCTTGGTTTAGTATTACAGTCTTGTAGCAAAATAACAGCATCTTGATGCATACAATTTTTTACTAAAGGCTGTCCTTTTTGAATTATTTGTGTCTTGTTATCTAAATTGATAGCCTTTACTATCACTTTTTGTTTTGGTTTCCATAATGTAAAAACCTCTTAACTTTTTTCTAATAGTCCTTTTTGCCCCCAGTGCCAATTGTTTGGGAGATAGAGTTTTCATCCTGTCTCAACTAATACTATATTTTGTGCTAGCACTCTTTGTTCAGTCAATGTGCATAGCCAGAATGGAGTTTGATTAGCATTTGCCAAAAGAGAGTATATGGCATTTGGGTTTAGCTTTTTTAGTTTCAAAATACAACAGTTGGACCGAATGTCATTCATATGCATTTGCAAAGGGGTTTCTTGATGCTTTTGAGGCCTATTATTTAGTTGGTTTACAGCTAATTTTAATACCTTTGCCCAGCCTCATAATGTTTCATTACTTGTATTTTTTTGGATTTGTTCTTTAAGGAGCCCATTATACCTTTTAATCAAACCAGCAGCTTGAGGATGATATGGGATATGCAGCACCCATCGGACTCCATTTTCCTTTGCCCATTCTTGTAATTCTGCTCCACTAAAGTGACTGCCTTGGTCACTTTGGATTTTACTGGTAATCCTATATGTCACACATAATTTATTTAATTCTTTTAGCACTGCTTGTTGGTTTGTCTTTTTGCATGGGGACACTATTAGTAATTCTGAATAAGTGTCCACCATCATTAGGCAATATTGCTGATTTTGATCCAGTGGTAAAGGACCGATAAAGTCTATTTGCCAGATTTGTGCTGAACGACTGCCTCGGTGAATGTGTCCACGCCTGCAGTTGCTTTTGTTTATTTTTTTTGGCAGATTTTACACTGCTTTATAACATTTGTAGTTATTTTCTTATTTAACTGCATACCATGCCTTCGTGCCCATTCTATAGTTGCATCTCTTTCCAAGTGCCCACTCCGATCATGGGCCCATCTTGCCATACTAGCACTTTTAGTTTTCTCTTCAGCAACACGTACTGCGGCCATCTTATCTACCTGCTGGTTATGCCTCCTTTCATTGGTCATAAGTGATGCATGGGCATCTACATGTCCAACACTGATTTTGCATTGTTGAGCTTTTTCCCAAATCTGTCGCCAGTCTTTTGAGCCTCCCCATAGAGGTCTGCCATGGATCTTCCAATTCTGTTGTTGCCAGGCAGGTAACCAGGTTTTCAGTCCTTTAAAAACTGCCCAGATGTCAGTATAGATGTATGCTTCATCTCCAGGTGATAAACTATTGATAACCAGGGCAACAGCTCATAATTTTGCCTGATTATTTGAACTGGCAGTACCTTTGTCAAATAACACAGTTTCTGTTTGTGGGCAATAAGCCACCACAGTCCTGGTCCTGCCATTTGATCCAGTTTTGGCAGAACCATCAGTAAACCATGCATGTTTTTTGTTTTTCTGCATTTAAATTATCAAATGGTAATGCTTCAGTGATTGGTGATTTTGGAAGCCCATGTCGCTGTTGTTCTATCGCATCAGCATCATCCAAAATTACCAGTCCAGCCAACTGTTGTTGTACTTGAGATACTCCAGGTATGATGTTGGCCCTTTCCTGTAAATACCACTTTTATTTTTGTACAGTCGTATATTGTGCTATTAGAGTTTTTATTAAATTATTATCTCATAACCACCCCTGGATTGGGTAGTCTATCTTAACTGTCACTGTTTGTTGTTTAGTTATTCTTTCCACATGAATTAATGCTGTGTACACTGCCAGCACATGTTGCTCAAGGGGGCTGTATCTCACCTGTGCTCCAGTTAGGGATTTGGACCAAAATCCCAGTGGTCGCTTTTTTTCAGTAACATCCTTCTGCCACAGCCCCCAAGACATAACATTATTGGCAACAGTTACTTCCAGAATAAAAGGTTGCTGTGGATCAATTGGGCCCAGCCCCACACTCTGCTGTAAGGCCTTTTTTGCTTTTTCAAAAGCCATTTGCTGCTTAGGACCCCATTGAAAGTCACATTTTGTCCTTGTTACATAGTGAATGGGCTGCAAAATCAGTCTAAGGTGAGGTACAAATGCCCTCCAAAAGCCCATTGCTCCCAAGAAGGCTTGTGCCTGCTGTTTCATTTTTGGGACTGCCATTTTTTGAATACTCTCTAGTGCCGCTGCAGGAATTTCTCTTTTTGCTCCATTTTAAATCATACCAAGGAATTTTACTGATGTCCCTTGTTGTGTTTATTTTTATTTATAGCCCATCCTCTGTTCTGAAGGTGCTGAATTACAGTTTTTAGTGTGATATCCACATCAGACTTTTTTCAGTAATCATTATGTCATTAATGTAATGAAAAATTGTCACTTTGTCCAGTTGTAACTTGGCTAGATCTCTAGCCACCAGTCCATGACACAGGGTAGGGCTGTGTAGATATCCCTTTGGTAACACTTGGAAGGTGTACTGCCTCCCCTCCCAAGTAAACTCAAATTGGGATCTGCATTTGCTAGGTCCAAAACTGTGTGATATGGCCTAGCAGATGAAGACAATCTTTTCACAACCGTAACAATATCTGGAACAGCTGCCGCTAAGGGTGGGGCCACCTTGTTCAGACCACGATAATTTACAGTCATCTGCCATGATCCATCAGGTTTCTTTACTGGACATACTGGACTGTTGAATGGACTCACCGTTGGCTCAAGTATGCCAACCCGAAGCAGTTCTTGGATCATTTTAGTGATCTCAGTGTGCCCACCTGGAATACGGTACTGTTTGATGTTTACTATGGTTTTAGGTGGGGAATATAAAGTGGTTCCCACTTAGCATTGCTTTGGACTACAGCCTTAACTACGTTGACTGAACAATGCCGCACTCCAAACCTAAATGGCCCTACAGTGGTTTCCAAAGTTCTACCCTTTAACACATCTATTCCTAAAATGTGTTTAGGTACTGGAGCTATTACTGCTTCAATGAAAATAAGAATACCATCCCCCAAAGCCATCTTAACCTTGGTTTTGGTACCTAGTGTTTTTGCCCCTCCATAACCATCAATCTCTACATATTGTCCATGAAATTTATGGGGGTTGTCTGCAAAAATGGTTATTTCTGATCTTGTGTCTACCAGAGCCATCACGTGTTGTGGCCCTCCCCTCCAAAAAACGGTAAGAGGTACGTAAGGGTGTCGGTCTCCAGGTGTAATTGCTCTTACTGTACTCCTAGCTACTGGGGACCCGCCTACTAGTCAATTTGTCTCTTTTTTTTTAACCGGGGTTCTCCATTCCTTTTTTCCCCAATCTCTCTCATTACTGAATTCCCCCTTTTGCCACTGTGCTAACTCCTCATCAGTAGGGATGTCAGGATATAATTGATTCCACCCTACCTTCCCTTTAGTGGTACTTCTGGTTGGACTTTTTGTAGGGGTTTGTTTTTTGCCTGCAGAGCTTGAGCCTTTCTCTTTTTGCTTTTATTTTTTATATAATTCCTCAGTAGCTATCCCATCTATTTTTGCAACTTCTACCCCCCACCTTAATAGATCTAGAAACATTTGCTTTTTTGTGACTTTTTTGCCAGATTTATCTTTTGGCTTCTCTGCATTTGCTTTTTTAGCTCTTTTCTGTTCTCTTTCTTTTACCAATTTTGCTATTTGATTTAGAGTGACTGTTACATCCCATATCTGCTGACCCATGCAGCCTGCCAAGGCAGCCATTAGCTGCCCTTTTCACCACTGCGGTGCATTTTTAATCAATTTACTCCTCATATTGCTGGTCATTATTTGTGCATCTGGTCCTTTCAGAAGCACTACTGCCCCATTCTTTAATTTCAATGAATAAATGGCAGCCAACATAGCCATTTCTCTTAACTGCTGTATTGCCTCTGCTATTGTTTTTCAAGGCTTATGTTTATCAGCTACTGCTGTAGCATCAGGCCAAGTAGATTGGAAAGCTGTGGCTAACCATGCCACCAGTGTACTCACCTGAGGATCATCATGGTTCACATTATTTACTATTTGTTGTAACCATGGGTGAAACACCAAGCATGCACATTGGAGCATTTTTTCGGCATTTAGAGTCACTGCTTCTCCCCCTGTATCCCAAACCCGAAGAAACCATGCTAAAACTGTTTCCCCTGGCTTTTGCTTATAGATTTGGATTATATTTAATAATTCAGCTTGAGTATAACTCCGCACCTCAACCCATTTTTGTGGCGCCGCCCCCACAGTATACTGTCCCTTTCTTTCAATAACTGGGCGTGCCTCCACTGATGAGGAATTTACTATTTTAAAATCACTATCACCCTCATCAGTTGAGGGGAGATCACCTTTCCACTTTTCGGGGTCAAACTCTGCCTTACACAGCAAAGCGCGAACCCGAGGCCTTGAGGGCAGGCGATGTCTTCTTCCATTTCGCTGTCTATGCTGCTGAATTATTTGAGTAGCTAAAGTCACTGAATTAGAATTCCAGTGTTCAGCTTCCTCTCCTGCTTTGACAAGAGCTATATCTGCCTTTCTTAAGGCATCTTTATCCATTCTATGTGTATGAGCATGTTCTTTACATTGCTGTTCTAACCCTAAAACGTTTTCTTTTAGGTTCTCTACATCTCTGTCTAATTCCTGAATTGCCTCAAAGAACAGCCATCTGGCTGCTCCCACACCTTCCTTCACCTTTTTCACCCTTATCATCCAATTTTAGTTCCGATAAAGCTTTAGCTAGACTATCGGGGTTTGCCTTGGGTCTTTCCTGCAAAGGTTTTGGGGAAGGAGGGGGCGAAACTTGACTTAATACCTTAGCAAGAGGATCCCATTTCCCAAACAGTGCTGGCATTATAGTACCAACTCCCACCTTATTTGGGGTGCCTGACACAACATCCTTCTTTCCTATGCCTACATGTTTAAAAGGAAAAAACATTGGTAGTTGTTGTGACATTTCCACTGCAAACCTCAGACCCTGCTCACTGCACAAATGAACTAGTCTTTTACCTTAAAGTCTGAGGTTAATACAGAATTAGAAATGACACAAGACACCAAGGCTCAAACTTAACAGTTTATTAAACAAAACTTACTAAGTAAACAGAAAAAAAACTAATAAATCATATGCTTACAAGCATATGCATAAACAAAATCATCTTTACCACTGATAGGGAGACTTCAATCCTATTCAGTACAGCTATCTGTTCAGTCAAGGAAAGGCCGACACTGGCTAAAATGGCTCTTATGCTCAGTTCAGGCTAGTGCTGTGATCAAATCTGGATGATGATGATTTCCATTTTAGCCTTTGAGCTTTTTATAGTCTTGAACAAACAATAAGGTCAATAGGTTCAACTAATGACATATAGATCACAAGCTTATCATGAGTTGATGGAATATTTTAGAAAATTACAGATCATTTCCTAAGTTGTAAACAAGTCTCGTAATATCTGGTCTTATGCCTTACTTCCCTTTTCCAAAAACAGTTAGCTCACAAACTTGTGATATAGTTCCTCCTTGAAATCCCCATATTCTGGTAAACATCTTTTCAGTAATACCAGTAATCAGTGAGCAAGGCCTGCTCTTAAGCATATTGTATTGTTACAATATTAGCAGCATATAGTGAGGTAGCAGCATGCCAGATCTAGCAATAATCAATCTGACAATAATAACCAAACATACACAGTGATATGTGGCTCAAGGCTTAACAAAAAAACTGGTAGACTGCATGGATCTGTCACACCGTCGCAAGGAGAATACCACCCTAAACTTTTAGCAAGATGGCATTGAATTAACATTGAGACAGGTTTCGCTTATATGAGATTGTTACTTGATTATTTTGGTCCAGAGGAGCAAATCTTAATACAGGAAGTGGATAGTTTACAGCAGTGATTGGAGACAGGCTATAGAGAGGAGCAGTACGTGCAAAGAATGGATAACATGTATTCTACCTTTTCAACAGTCGATCAAAAGTTACAGCAGCAAAAAGCTAAAAAATTGCAGAGAGACTACGACTTTGCAAAAGGGCAGATTTTTGTTTGGCCTAGGGAACAAGCAACATTGGTTTACAGAATGACACAAGAAGCAGCTTCAGAAATGAAGTGGAGGGGCTTGCCACAAAGACAGTCCAGACGGGGGAGTGCCAGCACGACTTTACAACAAATTCATGATAACGAATGGCGGGTCTCATCATTTGAGAATGCTACTCACAGTAAAACTGTGCAACAAGGGTCTACTAACATGACCAGATGGATTTTAAATCAACAACCCTCTTGCAGTAGTAATATAGAACTAGAGCCTTTGGGTAGGGATACTCAAGGGGTAAACAGCAACTCTATAGCAAAACCCAATGTGACACAAGCAGCACTGAATACTGAACATTTGGAAATAGGAGCCAGGCCTAAAGTTCATCAGGTAACAGAAGGAACTGGTCGTTGTTTAGTCAATGTTCCAGCACTGGTCAAGAAGAAAGGAGACTGGGTGCATTTACAGCAAGATTCTAGGCTCAGCAAGAAAAGGAGGACTTCACAGTGACTGATGATAGTATTGTTTTTAATTTATCTAAACATACACTTTCTGGTGATGAATTGTTTATACTTAATAAGGGGTTAACATTTGTCCCCAGTGTTGAAAGTTGTTTTAGTGATGTTATTTTAGATCTGTTATTATTTGGTAGGAATTTGATGCTTAGGAATATGTTTGGTGATCAGGCTGTCTCTTTGGGTAATGCTTCATTAAGGCACCCCAGTACCTTTGTTCTGGTTTTTAATCACACTGTTAATACCTTTATAAAGGTCTGTGAGCAGGATATTTTGAGCTATTTAACCACTAGACATACAAGGAGCTTTTATAATCTGTCAGTACCTCAGTGGCAGGCATTAACAAATCTGCAGAGTAATGAAAATATCATTATTAAGGGTGCAGACAAGGGAGGAGCAGTGGTAGTTTTAGATAGAGAATACTATTCATATAAGTTGTCAGAACTGTTATCTGACGCATTGACTTATATCCACATTTCTCCCATCACCTTAAAAGGGATTATTTCTGAAGTTAGAACTGTCCTAAAGAGATTGTTAGCAGAAGGAATGATGGATAGAGAGCTATTTGATTTCTTATGGATTGAACATCCGGTGACACCGATTTTCAAAGCCCTCCCGAAGATACATAAGGATCCTAACAACCCCGCCCCCGAGACCTATTGTCTCAGGGAGGGGATGGATTACTGAAAACATGTCCATATGGTTGGAATGTTTGTTAAGACCATGTACAACAGAGTTTACAGAGATATTGAGGGATTCTGGGCATTTTTTAACTTCATTAAAGGAGACAGTAGAAATGAAGGAAGCCAGGCAGTAAATAATGGTAACACTTGATATACAGAGTCTTTTCACTGTGATCAATAACAACTATGGCATAGAAGCCATAGCACAGTTGCTTAAGGAATCAAGTAGCAATAAGCTTAAATTGATGACAGAGATGTTGAGGATGGTCCTGGAATATAATGTTTTTTTTTTATGTGAAGGATGTCATTATAGGCAGACACAGGAGGTAGCCATGGGCACCCCTGTGCAAATACTTATGCCAATTTATTCCTGGTATTTTGGGAAAAGCAATATGTATTAGGAGAACAGAATATGTGGAAAGACAAGATACACCTTTATATGCGATTCGTGGACAACATTTTTTTGTTGTGTGGGGGGAATGAGGCAGAGCTGATTGATTTTTGTCAACTATATAGGTACGTCCACCATGTTCATGAAATTGTCTATGAAATGCTCAACTATGGAGATAGATATTCTAGACGTCTGATTGATACAAGATACAAGGGGCTTTAATACGACTCTTTTCAGAAATGAATGTTAAAAAAACAGCTTGCTGGCATGAGACAGCATGCATCCTCAATTCACCTTTAACAATATTGTTACGTGTCAGTTGGATAGGATTTCCAGGCTATGTACTGAAGAGCAAGATTATGAGATAAAAATACATGAGTTGCAAGGTCATTTTGTGGAAAGGGGTTATAATGAACTGCATGTTGGCCAGACTTTAGTCAGACAGATGGTATATAGGCAAAGCAAAATGAGACCATGGTTTACTTCAGGTGGAGCTGATAGGAGATCACCCACCATTGACAAACCATCAAATAGTTGTCCCAGGTTCATGCTCACCTATAGTAGCAATATACATGGCGTCTGTGATATTATTAGAAACATTTGGAAAATGCTCACTTCAGATGAGAAGTTGTCCACTATTGCAGGGTCCACACCGTCATTTGGGTTTAGGCGAAATAAGAACCTTAAGGCTTTGTTTAGTAGAGAGGGTGATAGAGTATCTAGACAGATGACTATAAAAAGAGGGACAAGACCATGCGGTTCTTGTAAGGTGTGTAGTTATATTAGCTCTACGACCACATTCACCCATCCCAACACGGGTAGAACTTATAATTTTGAAATTAATGCTAATTGTAGATCCACGAACGTGATATTTATTTATTTATTTACATTTGTTGACCTTGTGTGTCGACTGGACATAGGTCCATTTTCAGCGGAGGCCTGGGGAGAAAAGCTCCACAGTTAAAATAAACAGACAGTAGTTACATTGGATTACATAGCGATTAACAATTTAACATAGCAATTAATTACAAACATATTTACAGATGAAGAACATAGTACATCAGTGGACAACTAGAATCCTTATCTGCAAAGTATATAACAGACATTAACAAATGTTACAATAAGAAGTTCCTGCTGTATAATAAGTACTAGGCTTATGAGCATCCGAGCTTGTTATAATCAAGGTAGTTAGTGGAGTGCAAAGAAAGGTAGTGGTTGGATGGGTGGGTGATATTAGAGTGGGAGTTGCAAAGGCATAGCCAGCATGTTTTTAGGTGCGCTCTTAGTAAAGTTTTGAAGTGGGTGCATGATGGTACGGAGGTAATTGTGGGTTGGAGGGAGTTCCATAATTTGGCTATGGCACAAGAGAATAGTGCTTCACCAACAGAGTTATTGGCTTTAGTGATCTGCAAGTGATTTTTGTTGCTGGATCTTAGTGGTCTGGTGGTGCAATAGGTTTGGAGTAGATTCTGGAGGGATGGAACATTTAGTAGATGGTTTACTCATTTGTGGGCGAGTGATAGTTGATACCACTGAAGGAGGTGAGGGAGTTCAAGCCAGCCCAGTTCAGCAAGTGAGAGACAGTGGTGACTACGGTAGGATGCCCCTGTGGCGAATTTGGCGGTTTTGTTGTAGCAGTTCTCTTGCTTGTTTAGATCACATTGCCTTAGGTTGGTATATATTGGAGAGGCATAAAGTAGGGTGGAGATAAGGTGGGAATTTGCTATTGAAATCTTTGCTGCTTTGGTGAGAAGTTGCTTATTTCTGTATAACGCTCCTAGTTTTTTGTGGACTTTTTTTATGGTCATGGAAATGTGAATGTCAAATTTTAGTTTATTGTCTATTTCCACTCCTAGCAATTTGGTGTGTTCAGTTGGGTATATAGTGGTGTTGTCTTTTGCTGTGATGTTAAAGTGAGAGTTGTTTAGAGTATGTTTGGTGGGTTGGAAGATGAGTAGTTTAGTTTTGTTTGGGTTTAGTATTAATTGGGCATCGGATAACCAGGTTTCAACAGAGGAAAAGGCTTCCTGTGTGATTTTTGCAGTTTGGGTAGGGACTGGGCTGAGCAGATGATGGTTCAGTCATCTGTGTATTGTATGAGTGTGCCATGTTTGGTGGCAGAGGCTAGATTATTGGTGAAAACAGCGAAGAGTAGGGGTCCAAGGATGGATCCTTGGGGAACCCCTATGGAGACAGGTATTTGGGGAGATATGTCATTCTGCCATACAACGGATTGTTGGCAGTTAGATATATTTAACCACATGTCAGCTCTGCAGTAGTTATTACATAGGTAAAGCTAACTGCATGTTAAAAACCAGGATTTTAAATCACTTGTCAGCTATTAGGCTTAAAAATGAACATAATGCACTTTATAGACATACTTTAGTTGCTTCAGGACATACATTTAAGTTTCAGGTTTATCAGTCTTATATCCCAAGGTAACAGAGGGGATGATACTGTTAACAGAACAGAATGTGAAGAGGTTAAATGGATCATTGAACTGACAGCACATAGACATCCTGGCCTTAATGAAGTTATTCCCATTAAGCCAGCCTTAAAGAAAAGGCGGGTTCAATACTGAACACTGATTGGTCAGCTACTGTTTTAAATGCTTTTTGTTTGTATCTTTATTTGTCTGATGAAGGCTAGTCACCCGAACATGGTAACACAGTGTTTGGATTTTATCTTCTTTGTTTTTATTTGCCATCGTATTTTATGTGAAGAATAAATCATTTCCATATTATCCAGTAAATGCTTTTTCTTTTTGGACTTGTGCTTTGTGTGAGCAGCTTACCTTGGTAGAGACTCTCCTGTTTGTATTCTCTGCTTGCACCATAAATATAAAAAAGGATGGAAATGCAGAAGAAAGGAAAATTAATGTATGAAGGAGAAAGAATACATAAATAAGATTAGATTATGGAATATAAAAAATGGATGAAGCTGATGGGGATAGAAAAGGCTGGTACGCCACAATTTTGGAGAAATATTAAATGACAGACCCATGGAAAGAATTAAAAGAAGATGACATAAAAGGTATAAAAATGAAAAAGATTTGAGACTTTTTATAAAGTGGGAGGATTTTTGCGCAGAATTTTATTAGATAAATTACCAGTTAAAGTCAACATGGAACATAAGGCAATGGAAGAAAGGAAATGTACTGCTTGTAATGAAAAGGAAACTGTGAAACATTGCTTAGATGGTGAAAAAATGAATTTTTTTGTGAAAAAAAAGTGTAGATCAATATGTGTATATATAACTTTTAGAATCTATCCATGGGCTTGCACAACTGTATAAATACTAAGCATGTGCAAGCCTGACTGCCATTTTGTAGTTAGCTGTTGAGATGTTAGCATGTATGTACATAAGGTCTGTCTGTTAACTAGTTTGTTCATATTTTATGATGCTGCTATCCATCCAGATGTATTTCTATGTAATAAAGCATTTAAATGAAACCTCAAGCCTTCTTGTTATATGTATTAGAGACAAACGAGCTACATGGTGTCAGAAGAGGCCTAAAGGGCATGGAGTCAGAACCAGCATATCCAAAGGGCATAAAGTTAGAGGCAGCATGGCTAAAACAACTAGAGGCACTTGCTTAGGGCTGGAAGAATATAGATAAGCGGCTTATCCCTAAAATGTGTAAACTTCACAAAACAAGTCAGAAACAAATTTCAAATATTAAAACTTGCTCAGTATTATTTATTTTTCGCGTAATATGAAACAGGGCATACTGAATATTCTAAATAATAGTTGCATAAACTGATATTGATATTGATAAAAATATTTGAATTACTATGGAAAATGTTTGAAGTAAAGTCTGAACTGCATAAAACAAATAAAATAAAAGGAAACAACTGCATTTTTGCAAAACATGTATTTTTCGTTATCCAGGTTATCAGAAGTGTATAAAGTGTTTGTATGTTTGTGCAGTGTTACAGTAAAGCTATTTCACAAAGTACAGCCATTACAAGGCATATTTTGATTTTTTCAAAACAGGTTTATTGTTTTAACATATAAGAGAAATATCATAACAATTTTATACAAGTAATTAAAAATAGGTATTATTATAATATTCAACAAAACAACTAAAGTATTTACAAAGACATCCACTACAATCAGATCAATTAATTAAACTAAAATACCATGCTATTGAAATTAACATTTTTTTAACAAATTTTGTAAATTATCCCATACAATATAATAAGATGTTTTTCTATTTGTTCTTGTCCTAATTGTGTTTATTTCCATATGGCACACTATATTCATAACATTTTTAAATTCATTGAACGAAGGAGGTGTATCTGAAATCCAATTTCTAGTTATTATTTTCCTAGCCACTGCTAGAATAGACCATAACAAGGGAAGCTTAACCTTTTTAACACTTTGAGGTACAGGTGTGTTGAATAATATAAGAGATTTAGAAATAATGAAATTATCTGTAAAAAGAGCCTGCAAAAATTCATTAATTGACTTCCAGTATTCTTTCAATTTTATACAGTCATAAAACATATGAGCCCAGTCAGCATTAATTTCTACATTACATCTCTTACATAAATTATCTTTATTATTTATTTTATTCATCATCAAAGGTGTATAAAAAGATCTATGTAAAAATTTCCATGTATAAAGTCTCCAGACAATGGAAGACAAGGCGTATTTTGTGAAGTACAGCCATTACAAGGCATATTTTCACAGAGTACAACCATTACGGAGCATATTTCACAAAGTAGAGTATTTTGAAAAGTTTATTGTGCATCTGAATGTTGTTACAAGCTCACAGAACAGTTTGTACAGAATTACAAGGGCCATATTTTCAGTGTGTTTGTGTATACTTTGTGGGCATGGCAGATGGATTTTGAAAACCTAGAGCACTTGTGTTTGACAGTAATATTGCTGAGAACTGGAGTGTGTTTGAGTAAGAGTACGACATTTTCATACAGACTGTATTTTTCTGATGAAAATGACTGTACAAAGGCATTTATTCTGTTTAATTTAGCTGGGTCAGAAGCCATTGCAAGGGAGAGTTCATTTGTGTATGTACCTGCTATCTATATAGGACAGGAGAAAATCCATATTGTTGTACCAGCTGAGTCAAGGGAGGACCCAGAGTGCTTTAAACATAAATTTAGAGAAATGTGTAACCCCCAGACAAATGTTACAATGGAAAGGCACTTATTTTACATAAGGGATCAAAAGCCTGGTGAAACTTTTGCAGCATATATAACTGACCTGAGAAATAAGGCTAAAACGTGCAGATTCGCTAATTAAGAGATGAGTTGATAAAAGACAGACTTGTGTGTGGCATGAAAGATGATGCTGTGAGGAAACATTTTGCTTCATGACAGTGATTTAACTTTGAATAAGGCCATTGAGATTTATCAGGTATATGAGCTCACAGAAAAGCACACAAATATGCTTACAAATGAGAATAGCTCTAGAAGGCACAGTGATAAAGCTCATGTTGATAGTATGCAGCACGTGGTTAAAAGAAACAGGCCAGAGCACATGGCAACAACTGTAACCCCAGCAGCACTCACTGGTAAACCCCAGATCTTTCTAGCAAATTTCAGAGTTTGTGCAGTCTCAGTGAAGCACAAGAGTGAGTCAGCAAACTCAAAGCATGGCCCAGACCTAGTTTCATTGCCAGCTGTCGTAATTTTCGTGGAAGTCATGAATCTAAAAAGGAGAAGTGTTTAGCTTTTGGTCAACAATGCCACAAATGCAATAAATGGAATCATTTCAAAAGGTTTTGTAAATCAAAAGGTCAACATTCTTTTATTAAAAGGGCACATTTTAAGAAATGAGTTGATCAGTTAGACGGTGGCAATCCAATTCTTTATGTTGATGATGTATCATTGCTTCATGAAACGGTCAATGCAGTAGATTTAAAGGCAAGGAATGAAGTATTTTGTACTGTTCGGATAAATGGCAAACCCATAAATCTCAAAGTTGATACAGGTTCCAAGTGCAATGTTAGGTCAGCAGAAACATTTGCTAGAGTGTGCATTGTAAAAGGCATAATTTGGCAAGGTGGGCAAAGCTTGTTGCTTATGGAACTGAAGACTCAGTAGTGCTTTCATGTTACTTTGCTAGAAGAAGCTACGACTTATTATCTTACATGGTCAAGAGGCATATTCAGTCATTATTAGAGCTCAGAGACAGTTTGAAAATGGGACTGCTTTCATTTAATAAGGAAATCCACTATGTGAGCTTAAAATACCACTACTCTAATTGTGCCCAGTGCATTTTCTTCTACCTATGCTGATCTGTTCCAAGACAAACTAGGAAAACTTCCAGTTGTGTACTCCATGAAATTAGACCCAGAGGTCAGTCTAGTTATCAGGCCAGCACATAAAGTTCCAATAGCCATGCAGGACAAAGTCAAAGCTTAACTAGATAAAATGATGTGACAAGTTGTGATTTGTCCAGTTGAAGTTCCAACTGAATAGGTATCTTTCATGGTGGTAGCTCATAAGAAAAGCTCAGATGACATCAGAATATGTATTGACCCATGAGATTTGAACAAAACACTAAAAAGTCCTCATCAACCAATGTACACAGTCAAAGAAGTCACAGCTTTGATGCCAAATGCCACTATTTTTTCTTTCTTACATGCAAAGAGTTAGTTTTGGCAAATTCAGCTTGACAAAAAATCCTCATTGCTCACTACTTTCAGTACTCCACTTGCAGGTACAGATTTTTGAGAATGCCATTTGGGATAAATTCTGAAAGTAAAGTTTTCAACATGCAATGGAGAAATTTTTTTCTGGGTATCGTTGTGCTATTATAGTAGATGACATACTAGTAAGAAGTCACGACGAAGCTGAACATGGCAGAAACCTCAGAAAAGTTTTAGAAAAGGCAGCTCAATTGAATCTGAAGCTCAATTCACACAAATGCAAATTCTGGCTGTGAGAAGTTACTTATCTTGGTCACTTATTTACTAATACTGGCCTATGACCAGACCCTTCAAAGGAAACAGCCATTCTCGGGATGCCAACACCAGACAATGTTCAAGCCCTGCAACATTTTCTTGGCATGATCAACTACCTAGGCAAGTTCATTCCAGACTTGAGCCAACTTTCAGTACCACTTAGAGAGCTGACATGTAAAGATGTATCCTGGTCTTGGTTAGAGCAAAACCAAAGAGCATTTGATGTCCTAAAACAGAGAATTGCAAGTCCACCAACTCTCAGATATTATGATGTTCACAAACCAGGTACACTTTCCTGTGATGCTTTGAAATTTGGTCTTGGTGTAGTCATTCTACAAGAGGATCAATCTGTTGCCTACACATTGAGAACACTTGCCAAAACTGAGATGCAGTATGCCCAGATAGAGAAACAGCTTTTGGCAATTGTGTTTGCATGTTTGAAGTTCCATGATTATGTTTATGGTAGACCTATCCAGATTGAAACAGACTACCAACCATTAGTCACTATTTTGATAACACCTATGTGTTCAGCTCCAGCCAGACTGCAATGTATAATGCTGAGATAAAAGAAGTACAGTTTTAGTCTTGTCTACAAGAAAGGCAAACTTCTTTATCTTGCTGATACCTTATCCAGATCACCCAGAAACACCACAGAACAGCACGAGAATGAGAACTTTGATTTTGTGACATGGAAGAGAGAAGGTTTTCTTCCACACATCTTGATAAGCTGAGA
Organism: Protopterus annectens; assembly: GCF_019279795.1. Taxonomy (NCBI): domain Eukaryota; kingdom Metazoa; phylum Chordata; order Ceratodontiformes; family Protopteridae; genus Protopterus; species Protopterus annectens. The sequence goes on from NC_056748.1 coordinate 752,262,230, forward strand.
TCACACAGACACAGATCCAGTTTTACAAAGGCTCAACCACTTTATCAAACAAGGATGGCCATCAAAGCAATCTAGTTTACTTCAAGAACTGCAACCTTATTTTCCTCACAGAAATGAGATTTTGTCTGACGAAGGTATCATTATGAAAGGTCCAAAAGTAATTGTTCTAAAGTCCTTGCAACCAGAGCACATTACTATCTTGCATTGTCATCACCCAGTAACTAAGTCTACCAAAAGAAGGGAGAGAAGACTAGTATTTTGGTCCTCTATGTCGCAAGACATTGAGAGAGCACTTTCATCTTGCTCAGTGTGTAATAGTACAAAGCGTCATCAATAGAAGGAACCACTTCAGCTTAACCAAATTCTGCAACTACCTTGATCAACAGTAGCCACAGACATCTTTGAGTGGAATGGTCAACATTATTTGGTGTTAGACTCTTACTCCAATTGCTTCAAGATTGACCTGCTTCCCAACCTAGTGTTCAGTACAATAATGAAATGTTATTTTGAAGTACATGGCAGTCCACACAAGGTTATTTCTGAAAACGGTGCACAGTTTACAAGCCAACAGTTAAAAAGATTTGCAGAAGAATGGGACTTTACTTATGTCATAAGTAGTCCAGACTACCTGCATTCAAATGGTTTGGCAGAACGTGCAGTTCAAAGTGCAAAGCAATTACTAGAGAAGTCAAAATGAGACAATAGTGATGTTTTCCTGAATCTCTTAAATCTCAGAAATGTTCCTCACGATAAACATCTTGGTTCACCTGCTCAGAGACTTCTGTGGAGACACATCAGAACCACATTACCAATCAGTTGTCAGTTGTTGGTTCCATGTGTCAAGAACAAGAGATCAGTGAAAGCCAATCTGTTGAAGAAGCACCAAACCCAGAAGTCCTACTATGATAAGACTAGCAAACCACTCAATTCATTATGAATAGAACTGGTAAGGATGCAGATGTCCAGAGGTTATGATCGGATTGGTGTTGTGAAGAATATTGGTCCAGAGCTGAGATCATATATTGTGGAATCAGAAGGAGCAATCTTTAGGTGGAATTGGAAGCATTTGAGATCAGTGTCTGAGACTATACCACAACACATAGCCTGGGAGAAAGACTCTATCTCAGAGTGAGTTGTCCGGTGTTCCAATTCCAGAGGACATTCCTGTTTCTATGATGAATCCAGGAGTTCCTGATACAAGTTGTGCATCGCAGACTGTCCCTGTTGCTAAATGCGGTCCAACTGTTATGTTATGACATATGGTCGAATCTCTAAACCCTGTAGCAGATATGAAGCAAGTTGGACATGAACATTGTGTTTTGTTCCTGATGTACATAATAATGCATATCTATCTCTGGTATTGTTTTGTATAAAGGGCAATCTTTTTAAGAGGGAGGCTGTAGATCAATATGTGTGTATATAGCTTTAAGAAGCTATTCAAGGGCTTGCACAAGTGTATAAATACGGAGGATGTGCGAGCCTGACTGCCATTTTGTAGTTAGCTATTGAGATGTAAGCATGTATGTATGTAAGGTCTGTCTGTTAACTAGTTTGTTCGTATTTTATGATGCTGCTAGCCATCCTGATGTGCTTCTAAGTATTAAAGCATCTAAGCAAAACCCCATGCCTTCATGTTATATGTATTAGAGATGAATGAGAATATGTAAATAATATAAAGCATTGGATTAGGCTGTATAAATCAAGTAACCTCTGCTCTTTTCAGCTGCTTGAGAGAGCTGTAAAGCTTTCCAGAATGGAAATAGGGGCTTTGCTGGGGGGGGGGGGGGTACAGTCAAAAGTCCAGAGACATCAGATTTTGGAAAAGAGATGTATAATATTATTACGCAGATTGAAGTGACTTCTCTAAGTCAAAGTGGATTAGAAACCTCCAAGCAGAAACAACTGATTAACAAGAAAGAATCAACAGAGGAATTGATTCTGCAACGGTCTCTCAGTGCAGTGATAATTTTAACACATCTGCAGTAGTGTGGGGGAGGGGACTTTCAATTCCTCTTGAACTACAAAAGAAAACCTGAACAAAGGCCTGCAATTTAGCTACTTTTCTGGCTATAGCTGGATAACTTCTAAGTGTAAAACAAGGTCTGAGCCAAACATAAATGAGGGTGATTAGAGACAGAAAAGAAGCAGTCCTTCTACAGAACATAAAGAAGATAACAGTGACTTACACAAATCCCATTATATATCAATGGCATGGGAATTCAAAGTTACTTCCTTATGTCCGGCATGAGTCATACAAAGCATTATGGGAAAGAGAAAGGGCTGAGGGAGAGCAAGATCATATTGATACATCAAGCCCCATTGGTAGCCATGTTGTGGTAAACAGGCTAAAATTACAAATAAAACACTTACAGTGATTTTGAGGTGTTAAAATAGGACAGGAAACAAAGATAAAGTGAAAAAACAGATTTTTTTACTTCTAGGGCGGAGTTTTCCTTTAACGCAAGCAACACAGCACAACCCCTACTTGGAGAGTGTTAGACAACACTTTATAAGTGATGATATCAGCAGTGTCTGGTGAGAGGAAGATGGCAATATCGGTATTCTACATGCTGGTGTAAAATGCCCACTCTAATGTCAAGCAAATCCACAAATACACACATGCGCACACACTAGTTGACTGCAGTGAGAACAGAACTCCTACTTATCTAAGTACACCTACTAGAGACCTCCGTGTTTAATGTGAGTGCCACAGCACAAGTATGACTTGGAGAGTATCAGACAATACTTTTTAAGTGATGACATCAGCAGTGTCTGGTGAGAAGAAGATGGTAATAGCAGTATCCCACATGCTGGTGTAAAATGTTCTCTCTCTAACATCAAGCAAGTGAACAAACACACACACAGACACCAGTTGACTGGACTGATATTAGAACCCCTACTTAACTAAGTACATAGACTAGAGAACTCAGTACTTAATACAAGTGCCACAGCACAAGTCTGAATTTTACAAGACTGCAGGACAATTTATAGTGGATGACATCATCATTGGATGTTTGATAGAAGATGTTGGGAGGCCTGCATGAAATTGATGTGCAGGCATGTCAAACTGTCAAAATATTTTTTTAAACAAGAAACATATTTATTACCATACTCATGGGTGACTTTAATTACCCCACTATTAACTGGGAATCCTATACAACATCAAATGCACATGCTCAGAGATTCCTGGATTTTGTAAACACAAACTCCCTGGACGAGATAGTCAATACACTAGCCAGGGGTGCAACCATACTGGATCTGGTCCTCACTAATATGGGAGAGTGCTGCACACCCCCTACTGTAATGCCTTCCCTGGTATGGTCAGACCACAAAAATGGTCTCCTTTGAAGTAAAAATAAAATCTGGACCCCCAGCTCAGCTGGGAATATTCAGAAACTACTCTTAGGCTAACCTCCTGCTATTAAGTGAGAACCTGGCAAAATTGCAAGCTCCTATAAACCCTGAGAACACTTCTGCCTATGCAGAACTGTTCGCAGAAACCCTGTACAAGCATGTTAATAGCTGCATAGAGGCAGCTGTACCCACCAGGAAGAAGTACACAACTAACTCAAAAAACAAGCCACCTTGGCGGAATCCCAAAATTAATCGGATGTATAACAGGAGGAAGAAAATCATGACAAAAATTAGGAGGTGCAGCACCTAGAAGGATAAAAGCACTATCATCAAACTAAACAAACAATTCAGAGGACCTACAAAGTCTACCAAAGCCACATTTGAGGTAAGTTTGGCCTAACAGGTCAAGGACAACTACAAAGCATTCTTTAGCTATGTCCACAACCTCAAAGGCAATACACAATTGTGTGCAGAGCTCATTGTAAATGGAGCCACTTATACTGAGCCAGAAGATATAACAAAACTCCTGGCTGATAAATTCAGCTCCAGATTTACTCCTCTCTCCCCCTCAAACTTCCCTCAGGAAATACAATCAAATATTACTCCCCTACTCTCACTAGTGAACAGGTCCTTAATGTTCTCTCTAAGACCAAGAACACTGCATCAATGGCCCCAGACAATATCCCATAATGCCTTCAAAATAGCATTAAACATAACCTATCAGGGTCTCTGGGATTACTGTTTAACTGTAGCCTTCAAACAGGCTTTATATCTCATGAATGGAGAAAGGCAACAGTCATCCCTCTGCACAAAGGTGGGCCATCTACAGACCCTGGAAACTACAGGCTCATAAGTCTAACTAGTCTTATATGTAAAACCATGGAAAGAATTATCATGGAGATGATCAATAGAGATATAGGAAACCTCTAGACACTGGACCCAACCCAGTTTGGTTTCATCAAGGGCAGATCATGCCTAGTCAACCTAGTGGACTTCTTTGAGAAGGTCATCAAAGTAATGGATGTGGGCAAAATCATTCACAATGCCTACCTTGACCTGTCCAAGGCATTTGACACAATACCCCACTTGGGCATTGTTGAAAAACTCAAGAGGTTAGGCACAAACCCATATGTCACCCGGTGGATAGCCAACTGGCTCACAGACAGGACACAGGAAGTTAGAATTGGGAAGTCCACCTCTACAAAGAGGGCAGTCACAAGTGGAGTCCCTCAGGGATCAGTCCTTGGACAGCTCCTTTTTGGCATTTACTTCTCAGAATTGAAGGCCAATGTCAGTGGTCTCTGGCCGACTAAATTTGCAGATGATTGCAAATTAGGAGCTGTCATTGAATCTCACCCTGACACAAATGTTCTCCAGGAGGGGCTGACACAGACAAATAACTGGTGTCAGAGACATGGACTAAAACTAAATGCCAAGAAATGCACAATAGTATCCTTTGCAAAGTCATCCATCCCTGGTAACTATCACTTAGAGTTGACCCATTAGTCAGGGACCTAGGGACACACATAGATAGTAATCTAATCTTTAACCATCCCATGTCTACAGTGGTGAGGAAATTATTCTATGTTGCGCAACTTATAAACAAAGGTATGGCATCTAAGTTCAAGGAAGTCATTGTTCCACTTTATTCGGCATTCATCAGACCTATCATTGAGTACAATGCATCCTTTGGTATGTACCTAACCAGGTATATCCAACAAATGGAACATCCACATACATTCCTCACTAAAAGAATACAGGGCATAAGTAATATGTCCTATGCAGACTGCCTTAAGGCCCTATACCTGTATTCTATCTCCTACAGGCTTTTGAGGGGAGATCTAAGCCTGGCATAGAGGGCATTGACAGACCCCAGTCTGATGGACCTCCTTCATATCCACAAAACAAGCAGTAGCAGAATTATCCATTCTAAAGACTTAAACCTTGCCTGTGATATAAATAGGACCTGCTGGAGAGATAGGTATGTATCCCAGAAACTACCCCATCTCCTCCCTAACCCAATTCAAGTGCAACGTGGATAACTGGATGGAAAATCAGAAATGTATCCCTGGTTTGGCATTTATATCTCTAATGCAAACAGGTAACCTGTAAATGGTTAATCTCTCAGGCCCATGCTTACACTTATCAAGGGTATCAGAACTTGTCAGAGATTTGGGATGCATGGCTAGGCTTAAAAAGGCTCTTGCGGTTATTAGCCTAGTAGACACATATGAACCTATTAAATTATCACATAAGACATAGCCAGTCTTACTTATATAAATGAAAAAATATCCTTCCACAATTCTAGTAGAAAACATTACACATTACAAACCATGTTAGCACAATTGTAGTTGCAAACATTATACATCACTTATAATCTATCCAGCCATTGTCAGTCAAACATTACATAGCTCATTCAAATCCTGCCTTCTTTTAAACCTCATTCCTCTTCTGCATGTATTGTTTCCACAATTCACATTTTTTCCTATATAATTTGCTCCTACTCTTTTCTAAAGACACCGATTCCATTAGTTTTATTTCTTTTACTATATTCACTATTTCTAGTAAAGTTGGTTTAGACTTAAATTTCCATTTTCTAGTAATGGATCGTTTTTTGTCAGGCATCATAATTAGACTCAGCAAGGCCTTACTATGTCTAGGTAATTCCAATTCTGTATCATAGCTCAAAAACAATAATTTCCTTAGATACACCAATTTGATTACCGAGTATGTGTGACAAAGCAGTCTGCAGGGGATCTTTAGAGTCTGCTAACTCATTACACTCCCAGAAAAATATGTTCCCAGTTACCTCTTTCTTCCCCATCACACCTCCAACATTTGCTGTCTACCTAAGGAAAAAAAAATCTTTGGAGTCTACTTGAGGTATAAACATACCTATTTAAACACTTAGAAGCAAAATTCCTAAATCATCATAGACTTTGTTGCATATTTGGGAGACATACATATATTTCCCATTGTTTCTTTGAGAATTGCTTATCCAATCTCTCTTAGCAGTCCTTTCAAACTTCTTCTGATTTATTCTGATAGTTATCATGCAATATTTTAAATGGATCTACCTTCAATTGATGAAAGTGCAATCCACCAAATGGCAAAAGCATGAGCTCACTGCACTGAAAGCTTACTTTCACGGAAACTGACAATGCTGAAAGACTAATCAGCAAAATTCACTTGAACAGTGAATATAGGGCATACCGTTTTAAATTTAAGAAGAAAGTATTAGTAGCTGTATGAAAGTACCAGCATCTACAATGCTGGATTTGTGCAGAATCGCTCCCGGAGTCCTGGGTAAAATATATTTTACAGGTAAATCACAACAAGGAGGTGAGACCTTAATTGTGGCAGGTTATGTGTATCATTTACAAAGTTGTTGCAGATCGTGGTACAGGGAGGTAAGGGAATTTTCCCATTTTCCCACTGTAGTACAATCTTGGATTTGGTATATATTAGTAATGGGGGTATGGGAGGCACAGCCCCCCACATTGGGAGTCCAGGGGGGCTTGCTCCCCTGCATAATGTAGTGTAGTGTATTTATTGTTTTTTTTTTCTTTTTATTCTTTTGTACACTGTAATCTGTTCAAGTGAGTTTCATTGATTTAGCTTTCAGCATAGTTAGTTTCTGTGCAACTCAGCTTTCAGTTTTGTGAGTTTGTGGTTTTGCTGTTCGGTGGATCGTACTTTCGTCAATTGAAAGTAGATCCATATTAAATGGTCTTCTAGTTATTCCATTTTCTAAGAGCAGCCTCTGTTCTAGTTTCTACTAAACAGTCTACCAGTACTGGTCTTTCATTATGATATCAATCCTTGATAGGGAAAGCAATCTTTAACCTGCAGTCCAAATAAATTTTCAGCTTCTTTCCATTATATTACCTTTCCTCTCTAGTTATTTGATCCCAATAAATTGATTCCTTTGACAGTTTTCTCCAATAAATTCCAGCTCGCTCTTGGCTATTTTCTGTATCCTTAATTGCAGTCATCTCTGTCAGCAGAACCTCCTTTCTCTGCCCCTGTGTTGGCTTAGTTCTTGTAATACTTTCTGCTACATTATGGATATAATATTCTGTATGATTGTTATTCTCCTTAAAGGTCTGCATCCAGAATCCCAGTCTTTCCTTGTTTCTTTAGCTTCCCCCTGTTTCGTCATCATTCCTTTCCACTTTGAATTATAATTGTCTGCTTGTGCTATGTATAGGAGCCTTAACTACATTGCTCTGAAATATCCCTTCAAATCAAGTAATCTCAATCTGCCTTGTTCTGTTGGAAGAATCAACTTATCCCACATAACTCTTGCCTTCTACTCCTCCCAGATAAAATCCTTCAGCTCTTTATTAATTGCTATCCATAACTTCTCCTCTGTTTGATAAAAATATGCCTGACCTGTGTATAAGACTAAAAGGACTAAAACATTTGAACTGTTTGTATCTTACTATCGACATCCATATAACAGAGCTTCCATTTTCTCAGGTTTTGTATTATCTTTTGAGCCTCTTCCCACATTTCCTTAGCTGCCACACTGTAATCATTTTTAATCCATACTCCTAAATAATTTATTTTATCATGTCTCCATAAACATATATACTGTTGAACCAGTGTGTGTGTGGGGGTACATAATTTACTGCTATTGCCTTTGTTTTAGATTCATTAATTTTGTATCCCAAAAAAGATTTGAAACTGTCTCAAAATATTCCACAACACTGTAATGTACCTTTCTGGTTTTGTCAGGTATAAAATAATATCATCTGCAAACAGAGCCATCTTTTATTGACTAACATACCAATTATATTCTTAGATTTCTGAGTCCATTATATTATTTGCCAGTGGTTGTAAATATAATGTAAACAACAAAAGGGAGAGGGGACACCCATGCCTGGTTCCTCTGCTCAAGAAGACATTATCAGAGAGGACCCTGCACACTTTAATTTTCACCTTCAATCTCTCATTCAACCTCCTAATCAACCTTATAATGTTATCAGCGAGTACAAGTCCTTCCATTGCCCTGCTCATAAAGACCCGGCTTATTCTGTCAAATGCTTTTTTTCTCATCAAGACCCACCAACAACAGTGGTATTTTTTTGCATTCTACTTCCCTCAGGGTCAGCAATGTTCTATTAATGTTGTCCAATGTTTGCCTCCCCAGCACAAAACCACACTGCTCCATATCTATCAATTTTGTCATCACTTTTATCATTCTTTTAGCCATTATAGATTATAATATTGAAATGGGCCTGTATGAAGCTGACTCTGATGTTTCTTTATCCTTTTAGGTATTACAGCTACCACAGCTTTCTTCCAGGATGTTGGTACTTCTCCTTCTGTTAAAATACTGTTAAACAAAACCTTCCAGATCTTTATTAGTTTTTTTCATCCTAGATGCCAAACTTCCATGGGAATACCATGTATTCCTGGGGACTTTCAAGGAAATAGGTTATACATCACCATTTCTATCTCATCTCCTCCTATTCTGTTAGTAATTAAGTCTCATCTACCTCTAACCTTGGCATATTTAATTCTTTCATAAACATCTCCAATTGTACCTTTTCTTGATTTCCATATTTCTCCCTGCTTTATACAGACTTTCATAAAAAGTCAGAAATATTTCTAATACTTCTACAGGATCTCTTGTTCTCTTCCTTGTTATTGGCTGCCTAAGCTTGGCAACAGCTCTTTCTACTTTCTGTTGCCTGAGTTATTGTGATAACAATTTTTGTGCTCTAGAGTTATCAAAAAACACTTGCTTAACAGCAATCTTTCTAAACTCATGCACATTATCAAGGTAATCCCTTATTTTCTGTTTAGCATTTTGCAGTTATGCCTCTTCTTGTTTTGTAGGATTCCCCCTATTTTTCAATGGTTTAACATTTTTCAGTCCCTCTAAATAATTATTGTTACATTTTAATCATATCACCCTTTCTTCTATTTCCACCCTATTTTTAAACTCCGCTTTAATTTTATACCACACCCTAGCTAAGTTTTCAAAAGAAATTTCTATCTACTTTAATAGCACCTGAATAATTTCCACTACCCATTCCTTCAATTCCTCTCTTTTGAACAGATAGGTGGGAAAGCACCAGTATCTCATTTTTATTTCATTACCATGTATTTTATTTTAATTATTAGTGCATGATCTGAAATAGTTTTGCATGTGTATCAAGACCATCAGTAAAATGCAGATGTTCCTGTGAAATGTAAATTCTATCTAGCCTAGTTTTTGTATTTTCGGAATAATATGTAAATTCACTCCAAACTCCTAGTACTGAATTCACACCTTCACTGCCAAATATTTTTATAAATTTCTTCAAAACTCTACCCTCCTTTGTTATATTTTCCTTTCTGGGCCTCCCAGACACTTCTTCACCATTGCATAACAAATTCTAGTCCCCACCTATAAGTAATATTCCTTGCTGAAAGCTGATTATTTCTCCCAAAATTTTCTTAAGCTCCATTATAGCACTTATTGGTGGGAATATAAATCCATGCCAGTGTAATCCTCCTCCCTTGCTAGTAGCCCCTTAGTACTACAAATCTACCATTAGTATCCTTTTTATCCTCTTCTAACACTATTGGAGCTCCTCTTAAAATTATATAAGTATGTTGAATATAAATAACCATCCTGAAAACCTTTCTTTATCAAATTCACATGCTCAGTTCTTTCCGAGTTTGTCTCCTGTAGCATAACTATTTGCACTCTACATTTTTTAATATAGTTCACTACTCTTTCTTTTTTGTATTTATCTGAGTGACAATTCATGTTTAAAGACATTACATAATGCATCACTTTCTTGAAAAGTTATTAGTCCCTTTTATGTACAACATTTTTTGTTAAATGTCTAGTTCCAGCATTTGTATTACATGCATATACAGTTTGGCAAGTTAACCTTTTGTACAGTTGTTTCTTGTCATCTCCATTTTAGCCTATGTCACATCTTACATAATGTTTTGTTTTATTGAAAGCCCTCAAACAAAAACAGTCACACCCACAATATCCCCTAAAACCTATTAACTTAATAATAATACACAAAACTATGTACATCTTCCAATATTCAAATTTTACCCTCCTAATAAGAACAAATGTTCCAAACTGGCAGCCACACACACATACTTTGGATAACCTAAAAGAAAGGTTGTCTATTCTGAGACGCATGGTACAGCCTGCGCTTCTACTAAGCACTATCTAGCTTTGTCTTGCCTTTATACCTCACTTAGCTGGGAAAGCACTTGAATGTTTTCAGAAAACATTTTCTCCAAGCCATTTCTTTTTATCAGATTGTCTCCTAGAGACATGAGAACCAGACACAAAACTGCCAAACATACATTTGTTTACTAGAAAAAAACCTTATAATATTCAATATTATTTTTCATTTACTTGCTTTCTCTTAGAATTTGTTACTAGATTAAGCTAAGGGCCTTAACTTGTTACTAGATTAAGCTAAGGGCCTTAACCCAGTTTCTCCCCTATGCAAGAATGAAAAAAAGCACATAAGCAAATTAATTTTTTTGTTGTGCTCTTTTAGCCAGATTTTTCTTCTTCTTTTACATTGCAGTGCATACATTTCTTAAAACTGAACAAGGAAAAAGAGATAATATGGGAGAAAGAAAAATATAGAAAAAACAGGAGCACCTGTTACAGTAGCACCCCATTATACTTAAAAATAACCAAGAAAACTTTACTTTATAGAATGCAGAGAAACTCATGCACCATTAAAATAGTGCCACTATGAAATAAATTATTTTGCTTACACTTAACTCTCTCCTTCCTTGCTCCTTAGTATTTTTCCAAACATTAATGACATGAAGGAGAGCATATGCTTTAGAGTCCCATACAAGTTTAATGAAGTACAAGAAAGTCCAGTATTTCCAGATTTTCTTTTCCTGTCATGTTTTTCAAATATATTTATTTCTTGGAATCCCATATTTGTCAGTTTCCAAGTTAATGTTTTTATTCCTGTTCCTCTCCATCTCACAAATCATGTCTCTGCTTCACATCCAGTGTCCTATGGATTCTTCTAGTTGACTCTTGAACTTTTTTTCTTTCTCTCAAGCATTTTCTGTTGAAATATTGGAAAAGCTTTCACTGGTGCACTCTCTGTGGTCACATTTTGTTGGACAAACTTTTGTATTTCTTCCTTAGCATGTATTTCATAAGAAAATGATTTGGTCCCTCGAAGGAAAAATATTTTGAAGATAGCTAGGTACAGCAGTTTAAATCTTACACCTGTTCTTGACATTCTCTGAATAATGGAATAAATTTACTCCTCTTCTGCCTACTGTACAATTAGCAGGCATTCTCCACAAATAATCTGCTCTTTCCCACTTTTAGTACTTTTTAGATACTTCTACTGCAGTTTTGTCAGAATCAACTCATGCTTCTACTGGTAAGATTGCATCTTTGCTATTAAAGGTCTAGGTTGCTTTCCCATAGGCTGATTTGGAGCATACCCATGATGTACCTTTTAATTAATAATTATTTTTCTGGAGTACCAGTCCAGTTGTGTATTTGTGCTTTCATAAAATTAATATAGTCTGTTCCTTCCAGCTTCTCTGGTACAGCAGAAAATGACAGGTTTTTCCTATGTCTCTGTCATCTAATTCTATTATTTTTTGAAACTTCTCTTCTTGTGTAGTTTCACATTCAGCCAGCCTTTTCTTCATCTTGACCTCTGGGTTTTGCAGTTTTTTTCACCTTATCAGAATATCTGTTTCAAGCTTCTTCCATTTTTCCAACCTTTTATAGTTTGAGTTGATATACTCCATCAATGTTTCATTTGTTTTAGTCAGGTATTTGTGCATGTGCCTTATACTTTCCCCTAAGTTACTGAAAGTCTTGTTACACCCCTTTCTGGTGAACAGATGTACTTTTCCCAGTCAGTCTTTCTTCATCACCCTTTGTAGCTGATTGTCTTTCAGGTCCTCTGTGTTTCTTTTTTCCTGGCATCCAGACAGTGCACTTACTAATCAGTTGCTGAAATTTACCCAGAAATTTAAGTCCACTGACTTTCTCTGCTAAGTTTCTGCATTCACAATGGGAGAGCTAGAATTAAGCTGTTACTGAATGTGTAGACATCTTGGAAGTCACTAGAAATCTCAAAATATTGGCACTCCATGGATTTGTATCGATAACTCCAGGATACAGAATTATGCTCTTCTGACTAGACACACACACACACACACACACACACAGCTGACTGCAGTGAAATTAGAACCCCTACCTAAGTACACAGATTAGAGAACTCAGTACCTGACACAAGTACAATGGCACAAGTGTGACTTTTACAAAGCTGCAGGACAATTTATAGTGGATGACATCATCATGGGATGTTTTATAGAAGATGGTGGGAGACCTTCATAAAATTGATGTGCAGGCATGTTCAGCTGTCAAAATATTGGTACTCCATGGGATTGTAGTGATGACAGCATGATATACAGTTATGCACATCTGACTAGACAGACACACACTCACCAGTTGACTGCAGTGAGGTTAGAACTCCTACCCAAGTACACAGGTTAGAGAAATAAGTCATTAACACAAGTGCCACAGCACAAGTCTGACTTTACAAGGCTGCAGGATAATTTATAGTGGATGACATCATCATTTAATGCTTGATAGAAAGTGTTGGAAGGCCTGCATGAAACTGATGTGTAGGAATGTCAAAATATTGGTATGAGATTGTAATGATAGGTTCATAGGTTTATACTACGCTATCTGCCCTAAGGCATTTATAAGCCTAGCCCAGAGTTTTTGTGGCTTACGCCACCCCTTATGTTAAAAAATACTGTGCCCATTAGTTTGTTGTGCCTCTGTCCAGCAGTGACACAGAGATGATTCCCAGGGTAAACCTACGATCTCCCATCCACCGGTCAAGATTTCTCTTGAACAGAGCCAGCAAGGTGCTCTGCCTCACATGGACCGGGATTTTATTCCACAACATAGGGAGTCTCTGGGTAACAAATCTATCCCTCCAGCATGTCCTATTTATATCCGTGCTAAGGTTTAAGTCGCTTGCTCTAGTGGATCTGGTAGATTTGGATTTTCTGAGGTGGAGCATGTCCATTAATTCCGGGTTGGACATGGCCTTGTATGTCAGGCACAGGTCACCTCTGAGCAGATGGTATGCGACTGAATAGAGCTGGAGTTTATTCAGTCTGGCAGCATATGGCAGATTTTGGAGTCCTTTTATCCTTTTGGTGAGGAACTTTTGGGGTCTCTCCAATTGCTGCAGGTGTCGGGTGAGATACATCCCGAATTGGTCATTGTACTCGATCTTTGGTCTGATAAGTGAAGAGTACAGTAGAACAATGACCTCACTTGATCTGGATGTGAATCCCTTCATGATCAGGTGGGCAATGTAGAAGGTTTTTCTAACCACTTTAGCAATGTGAGTGTCAAAAGAAAGGCCACTGTCAACCTGGGTCCCCAGGTCCCTGATAACCTCTTCTGTGCTTAGTGGATTGCCACCTATATGGTAGCTTGGGGTTACCTTGTTTTTCCCGAAGGGTATGACTATACATTTTTTGGCATTTAACTTCAGGCCATGGCTCTGGCACCAGCTATCAGTTTCCGTGAGACCCCTCTGAAGGATATCTGTGTCCGATGTACTTTCCACTATGGCTCCCAGTTTGCAGTCATCTGCAAACTTTGTCAGCCATAGTCCTCCTATGTTAGCCTGTACTTCTGAGAAGTAGATGCCGAACAACAGGGGGCCAAGGACTGAGCCCTGTGGGACACCACTTGTGACCGGCTTGGAGTCTGACATGGTGCCAGCTACTCTAACCCTGTGGGTTTTGTCCTTTAGCCAGTTTGCAACCCATCTTGTGACATATGGGTTTACATTTAAGCTGGTAAGTTTCTCTATAATACCCGAGTGGGGTAGGGTATTGTGCCGAAAGCTTTTGCAAGGTCAAGGTAGGCTGTATGGACTGCCTTTCCCTCATCAATGGCCTTGGTGACTGTTTCGAAGAAGTCGACCAAGTTCAAAAGGCATGATCTGCCCTTGACAAGCCAAACTGGGTCGGGTCCAATGTCTGCAAGTCCCCTTTGTCTTTGTTTATGAGTTCCATTATGATCCTCTCCATAGCTTTGCAGACCAGGCTTGTTAAGCTTATGGGGCGGTAATTACCAGGGTCCGTAGAGGCACCGCCTTTGTGGAGTGGGACCACAGTTGCCATACGCCACTCCTTGGGCACGTATCCTGTGGTAAGGCTAAGATTAAACAGCTGCCTTATGTGCGGGTTTAGTTCCTCATTGAGTTCGTGTAGCACACAGCCGGGGACACCATCCGGTCCCATTGATGCTGTGTTTTTAGCTTTAGAAGAGAGCAGCTTTCACCTGCGCATTGGAGATGTCTGGGAGGCTGCACTCTGCTGGGATAGTTATCTCTCTTTTTGGGGGGGAGAGGGGGGTGAAGTTTGCACTGAACCTGTCTGCCAGTATGTTGGCAATGTCTGTGAGTTCAGTGATTTTTGTATCATTTTGGACTAATTCTGAGCATATCTGGGAGTTTCCACCCAGGTTTCTAACATAGCTGAAGAAGGCCTTATGATTGTCTTTTGAATCTAGGGCAATTTTTCTCTCAAAGTTGGCCTTGGATGATTTTATGAGTGCTCGTATTGTTTTACTAATAATGATCAAAGGTGTCTTCTCTTTTATGGATTTTGCTCTATCATGTAACAGCTTTCTCCTCTTATTGTAAAGTTTGTTTATGGCTGGGGTCCACCAGACTGGACGTTTGCCCTTGGTGGAAAGAGTCTTGGTTTTATTAGGGATTGCCTGATCCATGCAGTCCTGGAGGTGTTCGTAGAAGGCATTTGTAAGAGTTTCCGCAGCTTGGGTTGTGGTTTCCACTGGCTCGGGGGCCTTGAAGGATACCACACCAGTCTTGAGTAGTGTGAAGTTTGCTTTAGAGAAGCTCTTCACTGTGGTCTTTTTTGTTTGGGGTGGGGGCGGGATGTGGATATCCAGTGAGATTAGTTTATGACCTGATCTCACCAAAGAGGGATATACTTCCGGTGTGGAGCATTTTGTCCCCATGTTTGTGATGATGAGATCTAGTATATTGTCTCCTCTTGTGGGAACGGTGACTAGTTGTTCCATGGCATTTGAATTTATGAACTCCAGGAACCTTTGGGCTAGAAAGTTTGGGCTTGAGTAATGTTCCCAGTCTATATTCGGGTAGTTGAAGTCACCCAATATAATGGTGTTTGGAGATACTTTTATACCCTCCAGTGTCTTCAGGAAGGCTGTGTGGGGTTCCTGAGTTTGAGAGGGTGGCCTGTAGCATGCTACAAATTGTAGAGCAGTTTTGCCTATGGTTAATTGCACCTGGATGGTTTCCGATGCTTCGTGCGTGCGATGATGATGGCTGGATACACAATTATGCTTTTCTCACTAGAGACACACACACACACACACACACACACACACACACACACACACACACACACACTCTAGTGGAACCCCTACCTAAGTACACAGATTAGAGAAGGCAGTACTTAGCCCAAGTGCCACTGCAAAAGTCTGACTTTTACAAGACTGTAGGACAATTTATTAAGGATGACATCAACACTGGATGTTTGAGAGAAGATGTTGGGAGGGCAATCTGAAATGGATAGCTAGCCATATAAAACTGTTAAATATTAAAGCTCTGCATGTTGCCAGATTGTTGAGTATAAAAAGTGTAGTATTTGCTGTTGGGTTTCCAATGTGCAAGGACACTTTAAGAGACAGCTTTACAAGCTATATTCAAACACCTGTCCCCATTACTACAAGTACTGGAAAATCTAAATGTGTATTGTCATTCTAAAGAGGTACATGGTATATAAGAAAGCATTTGTTATTCATTTCTGTAGTATAGTTGATATATGTGTGAACGTACTGAGAAACCAAGTTTGAAGAGCATGTGTGGAGGTAACAGATGGATGCAGTGTAAATATGTATTCTTTCCTTAAAAAAGTGCCTTCCCTTTGTTCTTATTTTTACATGTACTCTCATGGCCTTAAGACTAAATGGACAGTAAACATAAGTAACATAAGTAATATATATAATAATATAATATAGTAATAATAATATAGTAATATAAGCTTTAAATACTTCAACATCGAGCATCTGGTTTGTGTGATCAAAGGCAAAGTGTTTACACAAGTGAGATGTACATTTCTATTGCTTTCCATTTGCACTTAGTTAAGTGCCAAGCAATTGCAAGCCTCATTGATAAGATTATGAGAGTTCTGAGTACTGAGTGTATGAAACACGCCTTCTATTTAGCTGACTGTTAGGCAGCAGGTGTGAATGCATTGCCACATTTGTTTTGCAGCCCATCTGATATAGGGTTTGAATCCAGGTGTATGTAATAGATTTATATATGTAAATATGAACCACCAAGAAGGAAAACCACAGCACTACCAGAAAATTTTATTAATTAATGTTGAGCACTTTCATCTGTGTAAGACCAGACTTCATCAGAAAAACTTTCATATAAAACACTTCCTTAAATACTTTCACAAAATAAGTCACCTGATCAATACAATTAAAACATTTAAATATTTAAAGTCACAATCATTAAAACCTAAAAATGTTATGTATTTCTACATAAAACAACCATATCTTTTCATTTTTAAAATATTGGAAATACTAGTACATTCATTTAATCCTGGAAATTGCATAGTATTCAATCTCAATTGCCAGCGTAATTCACACTCTTCTAATTTTTCTGGGACTATTCTTCCTTGTACATCATAATGAATCTGTTGTATTACTAAAAATCTAAATTTGTGGTCACCCCATTTCTCTGCATGTCTACTTAATGCATTTGTTTTGACTTTTTTGGAAATGTCAGAAATGTGTTCATATATCCTAGATTTAAATGTTCTAGCAGTTTTTCCTACATAAAATGCAGGACATGTCATACACTTTGCCAAGTAAACAATGTTTCTAGATAAACAATCAAAATGTGAATGTATGTACAATTTAATGACATTCAATACAAAAATATGTCCAGTTTCCATTATATGTGCACTGATTGCACCTTCCACATTTGAAATTCCATATTCTTCTGTTTGTATATCCTTCTTTTGTAAAACATCCACACCTTTCATAAAGGTTCTTAAAATTTAAGTCCCTTTTAAAGGTACGTCTAAGGGTACTACCAAAAAGATCCAATAACTCCTGATCTAAAATTAATAAGGGCCAATTTTTCTTGATAATGACACAAATTCCACACTATATTGTATGTACAGACAAAAGGAAATCGCCTGTCAATATTTTTGTTGTCCCTTTCCACAATTTGAACCCCTGAGGCCAAGTTGTTAACATTGCTCTTAATTAAGATTGGCGAATAAATGTTACTATTTCTCTTGTCAAGGATTTCTTTGTACAAATCCCTCAATAAATACTCAGGGTAACGTCTAGCTGTAAACATTTTAAGAATAAATTAAATTTGCTGAACAAAGTCTGCATCCGTCGTGACCATTCTAGCTGCCCTAACAAGTTGACCTTTCACCACTGCCTTTTTCTGATAAAGGGGGTGGCAGCTAGAATAGTCCAAATATGCATTAGAAGATGTAGGTTTTCTAAAAATCCTTGAGTAAAACTGCCTCTGCTCAAAGTCTAGTGAAATGTTAACATCCAAATAAGATATCTTGTTTCTACTATACTCATATGTAAATTTCAAAAATTCCACTGAACTATTAATGTACTCAGAAATTTCCTCTAGTTCCCATGAGGTACCTCTCCATACAAAAAAGATATCATCCAAAAAACTCATGTAATTAGATATAAATACACGGTCTTTACTAGTGAACAATATATTATATTCCCATAATGACATCACTAAGTTTGCAAAGGTGGGGGCACAAGCTGCCCCTATAGCAACACCTACTTTTGTCTAAAAAATTGCCCTTCTGAAAAAATAAAGTTATTTAATACAACTTCCATTAAGGTAATTAAGGTGTTAATTTAATGCCCTTCAATAATTCTTCGAGGTTACCAATTGTGCTTCAAGCCATTCAAGACCTGTTTGATGAGGAAAACACTGAATAAATTACATACATCCATAGTTACTAAGTAAAAATCCCCCATTGTATCAACATTGTTTAAATTTGAAAAAAAGTGCCAAGAATCTTTGCAAATATAATCAAATACTTGCAATGCCTTTTTAAACTGTTCATCCAAGAATTGTGCAATGAAATAAGTTTTTGATCTTTTTGAATCTACGATAGGTCAAAATGGAGGATTTTTTAGGGATTTATGGATCTTAGGTATACCAAATTTACTTCCAACTACTGGATATTCATTTTTCATAAATGTATACTCATCTAATGTAATATTCCCCTGTAAAACCATATCTTCTAATAACAAATCTATTCTGTGACAAGCAATATTTATTTCATTGCATGAAATTTCATCATACGTTCCATCAGTAAGTATATTGTTCATTGCACACACATAATCTACCTAATCCATAATCACCATACCCTTGCCTTTATCAGGCTTCATAATGCGTATGTTCCTATTGCAAATAATGTTAAGAATGATTTCCCACCGATGCATGCTATTGCATTTACTGGTAGTGCACAAACCCAAACAACTATGCCAACCATGTTTGCTTGATGCTAAGCAGAGAACATCAGTGCCAAACAGGAGGGAAAGCAGTTTTTGAAACTGGAAGTGTAATTTGACACTTGGCATTAGTTTTAGGGTTGTTTGCTGCTGTAACTGTTAGATCATTTAACTTTGCATACATGTACTGGGGCATACATTTCATGACCTGACATATTGACATATTTTTGCTTTGCCTATATACACTGATACAACTGATTTTTATATTGCGGGATTCAAACCTATGCATAAGAAACAAAACATTTTGTTCCACAGCAGTGATTTTCCATCCATGACTTAGAATAAGTGCTTCTCAGACATACTCATGAATTATATCTAAATACACATGTTAGATTGAATATGAGATGAATTGGCATAATGGTTAAGGTCTTCGCCTCCCATGCACAAAGTACAAGGTTTGATCCTGACCTTCTACCAATGCCTGTTTGGAGTTTACGTGTTCTCCCTGTGTCTCTGTGGGGTTCCCATCTCAAAATTCAGCAATGAATGCCCTATAGGGGGAAGAGTTGTACAGACCAAATACTTTGGGCATCTATTGTGGTGTGCAGTATTATCATGATAGGAGAACATGGATCACAGACTGCATGTCGTGGCAGGGCTAGACACTTGATGGTGTAAAATATGGCTTTAGGTGATTCAGTCATGTTGACTAATGTCACCAAAATGGATATGGGTAGTTACCAGTGATAAGTGGGTTGAGGACCTGGCCTACTCCAACCCATGCCAGGGACACATGCTAATGGTAGGAGGGGTGTATATGCCCCCATTGGCCAGTGTGTGCCCGCCATAAAGTCCAGCAGCCCTGGGTCAATAAGTTACTGGCTGGCTGGTGTCTAGTTGCCCAGCCTGGGTTACCTGGGATAGTTCTGTTGAGTGAAAGATAGACGTAAAACCAAATCAATCTGCCAAACATGAACTGAGAATTGCTATGCTTACTGTAGGTTCACTGAGAGGATGCAGCTTGGACGTGGATGACATGATGATACAGAAGAAGCTGGACATTCTATGTATCCAAGAAACAAGATGAAAGGGCAGTAAAGCAAAGCCACTTGGCTTGGGATCCAGAGTCTACTACCCAGGAGGAGGACAGGCTAGAAATGGTGTGGGTATTGTAGTGAAAGACAGGCTTCAGAAGGCAGTGAGGGATATCATCAGAATTAGTGACAAACTCATGGCAGTCAGACTCCAATGTAATGATAGGGCAGTATTCATAATCTCGGCATGTGCCCCACAGCAGGGTTGTGATAGTGAGGAAAAGTCTGCATTCAGACAGCAGTTGCAGGACCTACTAGATAAAGCAGGGAAACATGAATTGGTGTTGATAATGGGTGACTTGAATACATATATCTGGACAGACAGAACAGGATACGAGGACTGCCTGGGTCCACATGGGTGGGACAACATGAATAAAAAAGGAAAAGCCATTCTAGACTTCTGTCTGGCAAATGGTCTGATAGTAGCCATCACATGATTCAGAAAGAGAGACAGTCATAAGATCACATACAAGAGTAGCCAACATGCAACTCAGGTAGACTTCCTCCTAGTAAGGAACTAGGAGTAGAATCCATGATTGGAAAGTCATACCCAGTGAAACAGTCAGCCCACAGCATAAACCACTGGTTGCCACAATCAATTTCAAGCAGTGGTCAGAAAAGGCTCTAAGGTCAACAGAGATCAGGCTGAAGACCAGGAAGTTGACTAGAGAGAAAGTACCACAGTTCAAGGAATTACTCAGGGTTCTAGCACCTCAAGAAGAGGAGCAAATATGTGGAGTTGAAGAAGAATGGCAGCACCTCAAAATATTATGTGTTAGGACTACAGAACAGATACATGTGGCCAAGGCAGGTATGGAAATAAGGTACATAAGGAAAGCTGGTGGTGGAATGCAGAAGTCCAGGAAGTGATCAAAAGAAAGAAGGAGTGTAGGAAAAAATGAGAGATAGAAACAACTGACCAAGCTAGGAAGGAATACTGGTTGGCTAACAAAGAAGCTATGAAAGGAGTTGCAATGGCAAAGAATAGGGCATCAGAGGTACTCTACCAGGTTCTGGAAAGTAACTTGGTAGGTGGTACTAAGAAACTATACCAGGTTGCAAGACAAAGACAGAAAGATAAAGAAGATAGTCAGACATCCTTCATAAGGGATGCCAGCCACAACTTGGTTATCAGTCTACAGGACATCAAAGGCAGATAGAAGGAGTATTTCCAGCAGCTTCTGAATGAAGACAACCCCACAGAGGCTGTAGTGCCCCAGAAACAGCCTATGGTGAAAGAAGAGGAAGAGGCCACCCTAGAAGAAGTAAGGACAGCACTAAGGAAAATGATGTCAGGGAAAGCAGCAGGCTCAGATGCGGTCACAGCAGATATGATAAAGATGCCGGATGAGATAGGGGAGAAATGGCTCCTGAGGGTATTCATCACAGTGTAGAGAAAAAAAGTGTATCCAGGATGGCAGGAGAATAACCATACTCATGCCAGTGTACAAGAACAGAGGGGACATTCACAACTGTGGACAGTAAAGAGGCATTAAACTACTATCACATTGCATGAATGTTCTGGAGAGGGTGACTGATAAATGGATACACAGAGTAGTGGAATGTAAGATGGGAGATGAGCAGTTAAGATTCAGATCAGGATGCTGCACAACTGACCCAATGCTTGCAGTGAGTCAGGTAGTTGTGAATCAGCTAGAGATGAGGAAAGAGACAAGTGGGCATTCCTAGATTTTGAGGAAGCATATGACAATATCCCAAGAAAGCTGATTTGGACAGTACTGTGGTGGTTTGAAGTCCAAGAAACATTGCTAGAATTAGTACAGGCTATGTACAAGGCTCCAATGACTCAAGTATGAACAGTGTTTGGCCTCATAGAGGGGTTCCCAGTAGGAGTGGGTGTACACCAGCATTCAGCTCTCAGCCCACTGCTGTTCATACTGGTGCTGGCCACATTAGCAAACAGGTTGGAGGGGACAGGTCAACAAAGTTGCTGTATGCAGATGCTGTGGCATTACAAGCAGATTCTAAGCAAGAACTTCAGCAAAGGATAGGGAAATGGAATGCAAAACTGAAGGCACATGGGATGAAACTAAGAACAGATAAGACAGTGGTAATGGTAGCAAATTGGGGAAATCAAAAGGAGCTGAGAATTGAGATGGAAGGGAAGATAGTGAAACAGGTAAATCGCTTCAAGTATCTGGGAGGGGTTGTTGAGGAGAAGGGAAGTCTAAACGAAGAGTTCAGAGCTAGAATCAGAGGGGCTCTAGCCAACTGGCATAGAGTCTCAGGTGTAGTCTATGACAGAAGAATGTCAAAGAAGCTGAAAAGTAAGGTGTACAAGATAGTGGTGTCACCAGTACTACTGTATGGTACAGATACCTGGGCAATAAAGGCAGAGCAAATGAAGAAGCTAGAAGTGATGGAAATTAAGTGCCTGAGAAGGATGTTAGTATGCACACTGTGGGACAGCTGAAAAAATGAGGACATAAGAGCAGAAACCAAAGTAGCTCCAAATCCAGAAAAGATCAAAAAGAACAGATTATGGTGGTTCAGACACATGCAGGAAAGCCGAAGACAATCTGGTGAAGAAGATTTGGGAAAGACAGAAAGTAAGAGGGGACATCCAGCAAGGAGGTGGATGGACTGTATGAAAGAAGATCTGTGACAGGCATGAGTGTGGAAGAAGGCAGGAATGTTGTACTGAATCAAGAGAGATGGTGACAGTTAACACGATACCCAGGCCCCAGGTCGAAAATGGGAAAAAGGGGGCTGATGATGATGATGATGATGACACATTTCAGACTGAGGGGTTAACTATGTATGTGTGTGACAAGAAAAGGTCCTGGTTTATAAATGAATGTGTGTATGAGTCTTATTGAAGTCTGAAGTCCATCCAATGTGAGAGAGCACAATTAAAATTACATAAACATAGTAGTCAGTTTACCTGCAGTCATACATATAAATCATATGAGCTACACTGCTATACATACTTATTGTTGAAAAATATTTAGAATTTCATGTATTAGAACCCAGGACTATCTGTATTGCAGCCCTACACATACACTTGCTGCCGCAGGAATAGTTAACTATCAGTTGTATATTTTCCTATTCATTATTAACTTCTGTGTGTTAACCACCATGCAACACTGCTTAGCATGTTTCCACGATGCCCAACATACTTGATGGAGTTCTCAGTTTTGAAATAGTCTACTCTCTGCTTAATCTCTGCAGGTGTTCTAGACCTACAGGTGTTGAGGGAGGTTGCTAACTGCTACGCAATGCTGTTTACTGGGTTTGCACAATGGAAAGTAGAAGATCCAACGATGTATCCTTTTTGAAATCAAGAATGCCTGCATTCTGTCTGCAGGTTTTATGTCAGCTTCTTATGTGGGCCATTAGTTCAAGTTTGCACAATGGTAAGCATCACACAAATGAGACAAGCAAAACTCAACTTGTTTTAGCCTTGTGAGCAGTGTTTATTAGGTTTCATCCTTTAAAGACAAAGATGAGACTTGAACCACGGTCTACAGATAGTGTATGCTGTGTGGATCAATGTGTTTAAGCAGATGTGCTGCACACAGGTGATTCACAGGTGTAGTTTATGACATTGATTATCAAATAAGTACATTATATGACATTTATTGTGTTTATCCATTTCCTGTGTTTGCGGTAATCCATGCACTGTGCAAATACTGGCATTAACAAAAAAAAAAAAAAAAAAAAAAAAAAGAAATCCATAAAATAAACAACACTACAAAATACATGTTAGTACACATGAAAGATTTTTACACAAGTCTGGATTTGAACTCTAACACCAGTGAACATTCAAAACACAGTAAGGATGTCTTATCCCCTTTGCTATAGAAGCACATTTGCAGCAGAGAATGAAAATCATCATGCACACAAGCAAGTGCAAAATCATCTACAGTATTAACAAGTCATTGGGCACTAATTTCAGATGTAGTGCAATGAGTGGTCACACAATCATTTATGACTATTGTTTGCAGAATTGCAGCTTCTGTCTTATCTCTATATGGTGTTCATTCTTCTCTTATCTGAGCAGTAATCGGAGACATGTAGTCTTTAAGGCATTTTGTATCATTGTCCTTAAAATGTGTGAGGATATTAAATGGCAGTTATATACACTTTTCAGCAAATGCATGGGAGGTTGGATGTTACGGAAAAGAAACTGTGAAATGTGTGCTACTTACTTGATATAATTACTTCTATACTTTGTAAGTCTAACCTGGCTGACACACCTATTGGAAGTAAGGGAGCCTGAATTGCTATTGTGTTTTCCTTCTCCCTACCAGTAATCATTCACAGTTGTAATCCATTAGCAACAAATGCAGAGGGAGTGCCTGCACTATTTTTACATCTGCTACACGGAGCCCAGAATCTTGGATTTAATAATTCTAATAAGTTCACACCTTATTTGCATCTTCACCATGCTGACAGGCCATAATCTACACTATAAAAGGTAATGCTGTAACTATGGAACCTGAAGGAGAGGAAGCTTGTCTATGTGGATACCACAGAGGAAGATTGCTATTATTTTGGATTTATCTGCACAGAAGACTACTGATCTTGATAAGGTATATTACTGGATATGCTCACATATCACTAGGATAATATTTATATCTATATCTATTTATATATGCAGTAGCAAATGCTACTTTTATCTCTAGTACTTCTTAGAAGTTTACTGATGGTATGGGCATTTTTGTCAGGGCATTTTATTTTCTCAGATGCACAGCCTTATTTAACTTTTATCACAAGTGTTAATGTTACAACTATTCTTTGTTACATTCTTCTATTGTTATTTCAGTGAAATGTAAATGTCCTATATTGTCAATGACACAGGGGTTTTAGCCTTCTAGGATGTGCTACAGACACTTGTAGAGGAGTACTGTTATGTGGTAAATGTATACAGGTGTTTCTGGGACAGTTTGATAGCACTTACAGCAATTCACTGTTTATTTATTTGTTTGTTACAAAAATATCATTTGTCTGTGTTTTGGGGGTTGTGGAGCCAAGTTCCATCTCTGTGTTGCCACAATTAAAATGTTTTTGCAGAGGTTTGCTTTGCTATTATTTCTTGTTTTAGATCAAACCTTGGTTTGTGTGTGACTGTGATATGTTACAACCACATAACCCTTTTTATATTTGAATAACTTGAAAGTATTTGGTTTCTCCAGTGGGCAATATTGAAAAAATAATTATATGTGTTATGTCTAAGCAGGATTTTTATTTATGTGATATTTATGTGTGGTATTATTCTTTTGTGTTTTACTTCACCTAGGGCAATTGCACCCAAGCTTCCCAATTTCCACAACCCCCACTTCACTGACTCTGAAAACAAAGTGATCATCCAAGGCTTTCACCAGCATGGTGACTTTCTGATTGATAGCAGACATGCGGATATGTCTGGAAGAATACAAATTTGGAACCAGATAGTGAATGATGTGAATGTTGTTGGGGGATGCAGCAGGACATATGATCAGGTATGTAATAGGGCCACTGACATGATGATTGGCCCAGAGGAGAGCAGCTGCAGTGGCATGTGGACAGCTGGCTACTGGGGGGTTGGCTGCTACAGAGTGACCACTGTCTCCAAATGAAGAGTTCCTGTCCACTGTCAGGGATTCAGACAGCTCAGTGGAAAGTGCAGAAAGTACAGTTGTGTACACTTACCATAAATGTAGATGTTCGAGTGTATTCACTGTTGCAGTCATTATATTTGGGTAATCTGCTGGCAAGTTGCCCTCAGTCAGCCTGATTAACAAAGTCTTGGGTCCTGCGTCAGTTGCTGTCCCTTCTTCCATGATGTCAGGGGTATAAAACATGCAGCTGATGCCATTACATCAGTTTTTCTTGCCCCAGATGTCAGGTGCTCCCCTAATGGGGAGCAAAATAAAATTAAAAACACAAAAATATACCTCCAACCAAAAGCAAATACACCAAAAAGGCTTTTAAGCATAGTAAAAGAAAGAAGAGGTATAGTAAGAGAAAAACTGGGGGCAGGAGGGAGGGTAACCAGGACTGCAACAGTGAATACACTCGAACATCTACATTTATGGTACGTGTACACAACTGTATTATGTTCTTCATGTTTCACTGTTGCAGTCATTACATTTGGGTAGATTTCCAAAGCTATGGTTGGGAGGATGGATTTATTCATCATTAGGACCAGCTATAAGGCCTTGCAAGACAGTAGTGGCAAAGCCAGCTCTGGATTTAGAGAAAATTGGTAAATGATAATGCTTGGTGAAAGTATGAACTGAACTCCAAGCAGCAGCTTCTAGAATATCCCTGGTAGGAACACCTCTGAGGAAGGCTGCAGAAGTAGATGCAGTCCTGGTGGAATGAGATCTGATCCCTTGGGGGATAGGTTTTCCATGATGCTTATAGCAGAAATGAATGCAATGGCTTATCCATTTAGAAATGGTTTGTTTTGAAATAGCCTTTCCTTCTGCCCCTGCAGCAAATGCTACCAGCAGTTGTTCAGATTTTCTTCGAGGTTTAGTCCTGTCCAAGTAGAATCTAAGTTGCCAGTGCACATCCAGCGAATGCAGAATCCATTCCCCTTTGTTCTGTGGATTGGGAAAGAAAGTTGGCAAATGAATGGACTGATTAAGAGCCACGCTGGATACCACCTTGGGCATGAAAGATGGATTGGTCCTAAGTGACACCCTGTCCGCATGAAAGATGATGAAATGTTCCACTGCCATAAGGGCCTGTAACTCAGATATCCTTCTAGATGAAGTGATTGCTAGAAGGAAGGCTGTTTTCCAAGAAAGAAATTTTAAGTCTGCAGTAGCAGCTGGCTCGAAAGGAGGTAGAGTGAGTTTCTCCAATACAAAGTTAAGGTCCCAGGCAGGGGTTGGAGCTCTCCTGGGTGGTCTCAAGTTTTTGGCCCCTCTGAGGTACTGCTTGAGCAATGGATGAGAGAAGAGGGGAGGTTCTGTGTTATAATGAACTGAAATGGCTGAGGCATGGATTTTAATGGAGGAAAAAGACAGGCCCTTATGAAGCATCTCAGTTAAGTATTGTAAAATCTGAGGTAAATTGGGCACTGCTGTGCTCATCCCTTGAGATTGATTCCAAGCACAGAATCTTTTCCATTTGTCAGCATAAGATTTTCTAGTACTAGGTCTTTTTGCCTCCAAGATGACATTCATCACAGGTTTGCTGAGGGATGCTAAGGGTGAATTTAAGTGATTAGCCAAACTGCAAGGTTCAATGTTGGGAGCTGAGGGTGCAGAATTTGGTTCTCCTGCTGAGACAGTAAGGAAGGTGTCTGAGGCAGGTGCCATGGAGAAATTTGTGACACACTGCACAGGAGTGGGTACCAGTGTTGGCGTGGCCAGTCTGGAGCAATCAAAATCATTCTTGTTTTCTCCTGTTTGACTTTTAGCAGAACTTTGGAGAGCAGAGGCAGAGGGGGAAAGGCGTAGACTGATAATTTTGTCCAGCTGAATGACAGAGCATCCACTTTCCAGGTTTTTTTGTGAGGAATCCTTGTGCAAAATTTGTCCAACTGGAAGTTGTGGGGGGAGGCAAATAGATCTATGTCTGGGCTCCCCATTTGCTTGTCAACATGTTGAAAATCCATGGTTCCAGTTTCCACTCGTGTGGGTCCATGAGATTTCTGCTTAGTCCGTCTGGCAGTGGATTCAGTTTTCCTGGTAGGAATTGAGCTTGTAGTTGCACTTGATTGCTCAAGACCGTGTTCCACAATGCCATGGCTAGTCTGCAGAGGGAGTAGGAATGTGTACCCCCCTGCTTGTTTATGTACCACATAACTGTGGTGTTGTCCATCTTTACCATTAGTTGTCCTGGATGAATGTAGTCCTTGAAGGCTGTCAGAGCATTCTGTACAGCTAACATTTCTTTTTGATTGATATGTAGGTGAATTTGATTTGGGTTCCATTTTCCCTGAATGCACTTCCCTGCCAGGTGAGTCCCCCATGCATAGTCTGATGCATCTGTAGTTAGGGTTTGGGTGGCACGGGGTAGTGTGAATGGCAGTCCCTTGTTTTGGTGGCAGGACTCTGCCCACCATAGGAACTCCAGGTGTAGGCAGGGTATGATAGGAATTATTGTTTCCAGGCTGTGACAGTGTTGACTCCATAGACTTTTTAAGTAACACTGAAGTTTCCCCATATGCAGTCTTGCATATGGAATTAGAAGAATGCAGGAGGCCATGAACCCCAAGGCTTGCAGTATTTGTCTTGCAGATAGTAGGGTTTTTGTGGCAACTTGTTTGAAGTAAATTACCAAATGAATTTGCTTTTCTGACATGAGAAAAGCCATCTGGGCAGTTGTATTCAAGCTTGCACCCAGGACTGTAATCTGTTGAGAGGGTACCAGTTGTGATTTCGTTTTGTTTATGGTGTACCCTAGACAAGTTAGAACCCTTTTTACAAATGCCAGATGATTTATAAGTATGGCCTGGTTTTCTGCCTGAATTAGACAATCATTCAGGTATGGATATATTTGAATATTTCTTTGTCTGCAAAATGCAATTTGTGAAGACCCTGGGTGCAGTAGACAAGCCAAAGGGCAGTGCAGAGAACTGATAATGCAAATAGCCTGCTTTGAAGCGTAGGTACTTTCTGCAAGATTCCCTGATTGGGATATGCAGGTAAGCTTCTTTTAAATTTAGAGTTGCCAACCAGGCATCTTTGCCTAGCATAGGAAGTAACTGGTGAAGAGTCAGCATCTTGAATTTTGGAATATCCAGAAAGGTGTTTAGAGTAGACAGGTCCAGAATTGGACGCCAAGATTTGTCTTTTCTGGGTACCAGGAAAAGCCTGGAATAGAATCCTTGTCCCTTTTCCTTCTCTGGTACCGGTTGAATAGCCCCCATGTTTAAGAGGGAAAGTACTTGTTTTTGAGCCTCTGCCCACTGATTTGGGGGCAGGTCTGACCAGCTGTTTGGAGTTGGCAACGTGTGGAAATGAAATCTGTATCCCCGGGACACTATATTTAAAACCCATTTGTCCTGAGTTATGAGTTCCCACTTTCTTGCACGAAGGGCAATTTTTTTCCCCCAAAGGGGCGAATGAAAGGTAAGTGCTTGGCAATTTTAAAGGGAAGTCATTGAGACTGTTTACTATAGGGGGGTGTCTTGTTATTTCCAGATTTTGAAGTGGATGCCCCCCATTGCTTAGTTCCGAGAATCCCTTGAGACTGAAACCTGATGCTTTTGGTGTGTCTGGGTTTGGTTTCAGAGGATCTGGAAGGTGCTGGTAAGGACCAATTCTTAGTAGGCCAGTGCCTACTAAATCTTGGAGGTTGCACTTGTAAGAAATCTTTTACAGTTTGTATAGATTTAGCTTTATCTTCCATCTTTTTTAGAACTTCTTCAGCCTTATTGCCAAACAGGTGGTCCTGATTTAAAGGAGCATCCAGCAATTTTGCTTTAACATGATCAGGCAGAGATTGCTCCTTAAGCCAAGCATGCATTCTAAGCACAGACCCAGTAACTGCAGCCCTGCAAGAGGCCTCTAAAGAATCAAAACCACATTGCAAAGTATGTTTTCCAACTTGTTCAGCAGAATGCAATAAATCCTGTAAATCTTTATTTTCCACACAATCAGAAATCAACATCATTTTCTGTTTAAGCAGTCCCATAATATGTTGTTGATATTTTAGCATATGAAATTGGCAGTTTAAAGCACTGATTGCCAAGGTTGCAGAAGTATAAACCTTTTTACCCCATCTATCCAGCACCCTGGAGTCTCTATCAGAAGGGGTAGGATTTTTAGCAGTAGAAGCCTTAATGCCCTTGGGCCCCTGAGAAATGGTTTCTGGATCCACAACAGGAGTTTTGAAGAGGAACTTGTGGGACTGAGGAACCCTGTAGTATCTGTTGGGTTTACTAGGAGCTGGAGGCAGGGAATCAGGAGCCATACTGGATTCTGAAAACACATCATCAATGATGTCTAGTACAGGAGGTATAGCCAAAGGCCTATGCTGAGGAAGATGAAGGAAATCCCTAAGCCTCTTTTTAGATTCAGAAAATTCCTGACTTTCCCAGTGGAAATGTTCTGTTAAGGTATGTAAAGTTTCCCCAAAAGAAAAATCCTCAGGGGGGAAGCAGAGGGAATGGAATCCTCTGCATCAGAATCCTTATAAGTAGGCATGGAAAATCCAGGTCATAGGAAGAATTAGAAGAAATATAGTCCTGATCAGAAGATTCATAATCAAGGTCAGTCCTAGGTCTCTTAGAAGGGGGGGGGGGGTTGACTACCACTGATTAGAGTAATAAGATCTTCAGCCATTTTAATCATTTGTTTTTTAGGCATAGGGGCCTGAACATGTGGCCTGGGCGTCGGTTATTTAGACATAGATCGAGATTTTGGCCTTAGAATAGAAGGTGGAGTTGGTTTAATATGCAAGTCTGTAGGCCTGAAAACACCCTCAGAAGCTGGTGCCTGCACAGCGGCTCTGGACCCATCCAAGGTAGAGACATCCTCGAGTTCCATAAGTAAAGCATCTCGCAGCATATCGGACTCTGAATGGGTCTCAGCAGAGGCCTGCGAGTCAGAAGTAGCGGGTATCAATGGCTGCAAAAGCGCCTCACTGAGTACCAGCGAACTGGCGACTGGCTTAGGAGAAGAGTCCTCGTCAATTTTGTACCTCAACGGCCTGTCTCTGTCTTTTTCTTTGCATTTTTTCAGAATTCCGGTAGTCAGATGGCTAACTGACGTCATTTCTGGATAATTAAACCAAGAACCAAAATATTTAGAGGCAAAAATGTACCGACGACGGATAGTGCGCTTATTAAATAAAGCACAAAACTTACAGGAAGGTACGTCATTGTCAGGGCCTAGGCAAGGAATACAGTACAAATGCAAATCTTTATGAGGTATTTGCGTCCCACAAGTAATGCAATTATTAACTTTTACTGATATCAGTAAGGAGCAAGAAAAAGTTTCCCCAACGGGGTACTTAGCTTTAAGTTGAAGACTTCGGTTCTGAAACTTGAAAACGAAAATTTCAGGAGTTGGCCGACCGGCACTTGTGAACTGCTTCTGCTTCGGGCACCGCACGGCAAGAAAGAATGATGTAATGGCGTTGGCTGCATGTTTTATACCCCTGACGACCTGACGTTATGGAAGAAGAGACAGCAACCAACGCAGGACCCAAGACTTTGTTAATCAGGCCAACTGAGGGCAACCTGTCAGCACATTACCCAAATGTAATGACTGCAACAGTGAAACACGAAGAACATCAGCATGTGATTGATGTTGGTGCTGCTGTTTCAGGGAGGAAAAGTATGTCCCAGGAGGTGCTTCCAGGTAGTTTTACCTATGGCAGTTTTTAAATATTTGTTGTATAGTAAAATATTGAAAGCAATACTTAAGTTGGTTTAATATTTTTTTTTGGGGGGGGCTAGTTATACATTGATACAGTTAACAACACATTCTGGTTCATTACACGAGCTTGTGGTGGATTTGTTATCCAAGTTTCAGTTAAATATTTTGTTAATGGACATATAAAAGCCAACATTTTTCCACCTATCTTATTGTTATTGTGATGATGGTTTCCTTTAATTTTGCTTAACTTTCTTCCAGGACCATCCTCCCTAGCAAGTGTGGAGTCAACTCCACATGGTAAGCCAAACATTTTTATTTCAGTACTAGTTAGCATTTCACAGAAATATTAATTAATCTGCATGTGTGAGGTGGGTGTCAGGACTGTGTGTATATTGCTGTACTAGCTGAGATAGTGCCACCAGTGTTGCTCTGTTAATATATATTGAAGTTTAGTAGTGTAGCTTTTAATTTCTTTCCTATGTTTGTTGCTTATTATCACTGGTGATCCTGACAGAGGAAGTGTAGGACTGTTACAACCTGATATCAAAGTATTGACAGACTCTGTTGATGATGGTAGCCAAACACAGGCACAGTTGGGGTGGGTGCAGAGTTTGAATCTGAGACTGAGGTCAACATTCAGCCATCCCCTGTAATTCCACTGGGCACAGCCAGTAGGCCTATGCACACCCATTCCAGTTATCCCTCAGATATTGGACAGGTGGAGAGTGTGACACTTGATCAGGGTAGTATGGTTACTGTGGCTTCAGTACCTGTTGACTCTGGCCATAGTTAAAGTGTGGGCAAGGTGCCACACAGGAGGGTTGTTAGGGTTGCTCAGAGGATGCCTGCTGTACACCCCCACCTGATCCTGCTGCGCCTTTTTGTGCCACTCACCATGCGTTTAGGGCCATTGTTGAGGTGCAGGCACATTCCAATAGGGTCTCAGAGGAAATGCTTAGGGTTATAGATGTGGCACAGGCTGGCATGCATGGCTGCCTCCACTGTGTTGCTGATTCAAAGAATCAGATGAATGACACATTGGAATGGATGGTGTCTGTGATGGAATGTCTGCTGGGAGGTGGATGGCATCCATGTGGACAAAGGTCAGCCACATCATCTGATGTTAGCAAACGTGGCCATGCCAGATCATGCTCCCATAGTGGCACTACTTCCACTGCTCCGTTAGTGGTTGAGGTGTCCACACTCAGACATGGGGTCATGGTCCTGGGCGTACTCATGAGGACAGCTTGTCCAGCAGACATCAGTCATGTTCAGGTAGCAGCAGTGCATCTGACTGTGGGCATGGATATGCCAGAACAACTCCTGGCAGAGCCAGTTCTTGGGGTTGAGGATGACAATGATGAACTGAGATTAAGAAAAAAAATCAGTATGTTAGTGAATGTAAGGATTTTTGTTTTGGGAAAAAGGAAAGGATTACAGAAAGAAGCCAACACAAAAGGGATAAAATTGAATAGGATAATATGTAGTTACTGTGCTGAAAGTAATTTAAAATATGTAGAAGAAATATTGCGCTTGATTTCTTGAATTTCACCATTATCTTATCTTGTTGTGAGGAATGTAAAAGCTGTCATCAAGGAAGACCTTTATACAGGGCATGCTTGATTTTCCAGACATGCTTTGTCACTTTATACTTACACTTAAGAGTAGTGCGGCCACTGGTTCTTCCACAATGAGGAATATGACTCTGGCCCACCCATGAAGGCATTTTTACTTCCTTGTTTAAATAGTAGGAACATACTCAAGCCTTTGTTTACAATCAGGGACAGCAAGAGATCTGTCATAAGCTCGTTGAGGCACCTTTCATGATGTACAAGTTGTTTTAGAATGTAGCATAAACTCTCTTATCTAAACAGCATTCCTTTATATAGATATTATTTCAAATAATTTTATATTTCCCTTTTTCATTAACATTTTGTCAATCTTTACTCTATTCTACATATAAATACACCCGTTCTGTTATTCAAGTATTTTAACTTTAGGAACTTTTTCATTCCTTACTCCATTTGCATTGCTTCTTAAACTTCATATATTCTTTACCATTAATTTCTCACCTTGCATACAGAAAGAATAAGTATCACTATTGCATATAAGCAAGACATGGCCAGACTTCTCTCTTTGTTTTACAAAACATTCAAGTTCAATCCTAATTTTGTTTTTCCTTTACAACCTTTTGATTTGGTGTAGTCTTCAACCTTTCCTTTTCCCTCTGATGTTTGATTTGGTGTAGTCTTCAACCTTTCCTTTTCCCTCTGATGTTCGGCTTTTCTTCTAATTTTTAGTCTTTTAAAACACAGTTTTATATTTTGTCTGAATTTCCTTCTCCTTATATATAGCATCATGAACGTCATTGATCCTCTAGGTTCTAATCATCCTTTTTTTACTTGACTTCTGTGTTTTATTTTCTTTTAACATCTCCAGTTGATCTTTTGGAGCCCTGTTTTGTGGCTAGTCCTTTTGGTCTTTGTTTCTTTATCATTTCTGCCCCTCTTCATTATATCATATTACAGTTCCTACCTCAACATTAGTTTCATTATGCATTCTAGAACTTCTTCATTTATGCGCTGCTAACATATTGTAAAAATATACTTCTTTTTGGTATAGTCATTTTAGAATAGTCTTTAACCCTGCACCAGAGCATATTTTTGATGATATCAGAAGAAAGGCCATCCTTCCTAGTTCAGATGTCATTAGGTAGATGCACACGCTGCATTTTCCAGCTTTGTTCACATCAATCTTTTTCTGCATTCTTGTCCTGAAATTATTTTTTTATACTTTGACCTCTGAGTGTTCTAATTTTGTGCTTTGTCTTAACCAGTAAATTATAATGGTTATACAACAACATATAAATCAAAGCATAACTTTAACAAATTTATCATTTGTGTTTGTTACTGGGGATTAATAATGTGTCAAAATGTCACTACCTTTCCAACTAATAGCATTTACAGTCCTTGACTTGTCTTGAAGCTAATGCTTGAAACATGTTTCCCTTTTACAGACTCATGGAGCTATTCACAAACATGTTGCACAATATCACGGCACTTTTACATAGAAATAAGCATATGCAAAAGTATAATGCAATTCATAGCATGGCTGACAGTGTTATACTTATTAGGTTTACCATTGACAAAAACAGCATCAGAGTAGCATGCAAATGGGGCTACCAGCACAGAATCCCTGAATGAAAGAAACCAAAATGACATGCTTGATGAAGCAAGATAGGAATGCACAGTGACACACAGAGAAGCGTTACATGTCATAAATATATTGGCAAACAATGACACACATTACCACAGATGACAGTGTAAAAATGGAGAACTTGTTGTTTATTATTAGCCACATTATAGCAGCTTATGCAGCAAAAGCCCCAGCCATCCAGTAGTACAATATTGCCATGTCAGGATGCAATTTGGACTATGGATCCTATATTCTGATCTCAGTAGGCAACAACAGATAGACAGGATCTGTGTGGATTTCCCACATTGAATAATGTATGTTGACTGTCAGTGTATGGAAAGTGCAGGTAGAAGAGGTAGGTGAGTACGTTTACAACAAGCCACTATAATTGCTGTGGCTACACGGGTAATAGACACCTTCCAAAGACTCACAGGGGCACAACAGGTATATTATAGGCATTAGCCAGCTATATCAGTTTATGTATTGCCTGCTGATGCAAGCAGACAAATATATGATTTTATATAGGAAGAAAAACGATTATCAGGATATTTAACATTAATAACTGTATCCTGAATCTCCTTATAATGTCCACTGTGAGCCTGGCCTATCATATTGTGCATTCTGTAAATGTAATTTCATAGAGTTTCTTTACTGTTTAAAATATTTGGAAAAAAATTTTCTTATGCACAACTTCATCCTTTAAGCTATCTTTTTAATCTTTTCAGTTTACTATTTTGATTTTTTTTTTAGTTTCCTACTTTTACATGTCCCAACATTTACCTCTTCACATCCCTCCAGCACAAATTATAAAATATCGTACTAGGCATTTACCTGGAACTCAACCATGGAAATGATCAGTAATGACATCAAAACCTCCAGACACTGGACCCAACCCAATATGGTTTTGTCAAGGGCAGGTCATGCCTACTCAACCCAGTGGACTTCTTTGAGAAGGTTAGCAAAGCTATGAATGAGGACACAATGGTTCAAGTTGCCTACATCGACCTGGCCAAGGCATTTGACAGAATACCCCACTTGAGCATTGTTGATAAATTCAAGAGGTTAAGTAAAAACCCTTATGTCACCCAGTGGATAGACAGCTGGCTCAAATACAGGATGCAGGAAGTTAGAACTGGGCAGTCCACCTCTCCAAAGAGGCCAGTCACAAGTGGAGACCTTCAGGGATTGGTACTGGGACTGCTACTTTTTGGCATTTACTCTCTGAAGTCAAAGTCAATGTCAAGGGCTTCTGTCTGACCAAATTTGCAGACAATTGCAAATTAGGAGCAGCCATATAATCCTCCACTGATACTAATGTTCTCCAGGAAGGGCTGACAGAGACAAATAACTGTGTCACAGCCATGGACTCAAACTAAATGCCAATAAGTGCATAATAGTATCCTTCAAGAAATTATCCACCCGTGGTAACTATTATACTGACATCACACCCCTAAGAGTTGACCCAATAGTCAGTAGCCTTTGATCATCACATATCTACAGCAGTAAGGAAATAATTCTATGTTGTACAACTTAGAAACTAAGATATGTCATCTAGGTGCAAGGAGATCATTGTTTCACTATATTCAGAAATTATCAGACCTGTCATTGAGTACAATGCCCTCTTTGATATGTACCTAATCAGGCATGTCCAACGACTGGATCATCCACAGAGGTTCTTCACAAAAGGAATGCAGTGCATAAGTGACATGCCCTATGCAGACTGCCTCAAAACCTTATCCCTGTAATCTGTCTCCTACAGGCTGTTGAAAGGAGATCTATGTTTGGCATACAAGGCAATGTTGGTACTCACCCTGATGGACCTTCTGCATATCCACAAAACAAACAGCACCAGAATGACCTGTTCTAAAGACATTATCTGCATAACCTTGCCTGTTTTATAAGTAGGACATACTGGGCATACAGATATGTATGCCATAGACCACTCTCTTCCCTGGAACAGGCTCCCCATCCATGTGAAGCAGAGTTCCTTCCTAACCCAATTGAAATGTAACTTGGACAATTGGATGGGGAACAGGAATTTCATCACTGGTTTGGCATTTACATCTCTAATGGACACAGGCAACCTGTGAATGGTTCATCTCCCAGGCCTCTGCTTGTAAAAGTTCCATCTCTCAAGCTCCTGCTTACAGTTATGAAGTATACCAGAAATTGTCAGAGATTTGGGATGCATGGCTATATTTAAAAAGGCCCTAGTGGTCATTAGCCTAGTACAGACCCTCATTACTTGCACTGATATGTCTGCTCTCCATAACTTAAGGAGCATTTTGCTCTGTCCCTCTGTTTTGCACAAGTTTTTTGTTTTATTATATGTCTTGCCTCTGTTTTTATTGCTGCTGTCACTTCAGTGATGTCAATGTTTTTACCCTCCATGCTGGTAAAATCATCTGCATGACATTATTTTCTTCTTAATGAATTTTACTCTTAAGTAGACTTTCAATATTATCTATATGTTTTCCAGACAAGCAGTGCTATTTTGATTTACATATTTACAGCACTTCCTAAAGCTGTTGTTCTGGATGAATTGCATGCAATCACTCTGGCACTAATACCAGAACTCGGTCTATTAGAGAGTGAGGTATTTTCCATCTCCCATAGTCATTATAAATACCACCATGGATGTTTATTGAAAAGTAGGCACAGTTTTAATGAGCTAGAATTATTAAATAAAGCAAAATAATAACTGTAATGATACTGTATTTGTAATAATCTTGACAAGAGACTCCCATATATTCTTACAAAATATTTGAAATGCATTGGATGATTGTTACTTAATTTCAATTTATTGTTTTACATCTCCTCAGAAAATATAATTGGTGCTAGTATGCCCTCCTTACAGGACCTGTACTATTCCAGAGTCATGAAAAGGGCAGGGAAGAATATCACCGACCCTTCACATCCAGACCACCTTCTTTTTGAACGATTACCATCAACCAGGTGTTATAGATTAATATGCACCAAAACAAGCAGATTTAAGAACATTTTTCCCCACAGGCCATCAAGTTCATAACTCAGCTTATTAGGTTGGGGTATTCTTTTTCCCAGGTCTCCAAGGATTCTGCAGTATTGTTTACATATTAATACTTATTTCTATCACAGTTTATTTCAGTATTTCTTGCACTGAGTTGCACTTTGCACCTTGCATGTATATGTATATTTACTTTTTTGTCTTGCTCTTAATAGATGAATGTATGTCGTTTTTCTTGTTCTTAATAGTTGCATGTATGTAATTTATACAATTCATACTTGGAGGGTCACTGAAACCAGAGTCAAATTCCTTGTATGCGTGCATACTTCACCAATAAATGTGATTCTGATTTTGCTGACTACATACTTTAATTGTAGTGGCTTTAATTTCCCTCCAATAAAATCTTGCAACTTGTATCTTGGAAGGCAACTCAGTAACAACAAGCCTATTATAGTTCAACTACCATAAGTAGTGCACTGATAGGAAGTGTAATAATATTAACTTTATTCAAGAAAACTGTTAAATCATTTAGTTTGTGACTCATTTACACTGGCTTTTAATAGCAGCAGACTCTGCTCATGTCCTGCAGAAAGTAATATAAATAAAATTACAGTTTAAGTTTAACATTTCAAAGCATAGATATTTAACACCATACAAGCAGAGAGGCACTTAATACTCATCTGTAAAAACACTATACATTAACCTACTTTCCATGTGTGTCTCAAGTGGACAAACAGCACACTATCACTTGATGCATACACAAAAAAATGAATTAAGGAGCTACCACAAATACCTTGAATGTCTGTGGTCACTCATATGCTACAAGACTTTGATTATGAAAAGTTCACAGTGCACCAGTCCACTACAAAATTAATATATGAAAACAAGATAATGTGCTAACTCTGAGAGTAGAGGCACATTACATATTGCAGGCAAAATGAAATGTATTTAAAGACAGTCTGGGAGCAGGATTATTATAAAAATAAGCCATTTTTCTTAGTGGTAATACAGTATTGTAGTCTATAGTATTGCATTTGCTTTTGTTTATCTGCATATCTGGGGTATCTTGACTACTCCAAATGAGCTAGAGTTCACTGCACCTCTTGTGCTGAATGTCACCATTTTCAGGGGCAGTTACTGTCAGAAGGAATAATCTGGTTACCAGTAGACAGGCCCCTCATAATCAGTTTAACTTCCTTATCAAACTCTCTCCTCTCCTTGTCCATTTACCAGTCTCTCTTTCTTTCTCATTCTGTATTCTGATGGCGAAGTACCGGTGCTTGGCAAAGATAGTACAACAGCTCCTTCCATACAGAGTGGGCGCTCATACTTTGTCTGCTGTTCATGAGTACATGATTTGTGATGTTCCATCCCACAAAAATGACAGAGTTTGGGATGTGTACTGTTTTCTTAACTTCTTTTAGCTCGGGACCAAGAGATCACACACAGTAGACTTCTGAGAACTACTGATGGCATATATAAATTCCAAGCTTCTGGTAATACATGCTTAAGGAAAATAGGAACTGCACAGGTTACATTTTCCCTTCCAGCAATCATCATTTTGACTCTGTATTCTTGCAGAAGCACTTCATTGTTTTTGTTCTCAGCAGGTTTTCTGAAAGCTTCAGTCTTTGTTAGTCTTTGGTATTTTCACTACAAATTCCATGGGATCCCTGGACTTGTTGCTATAGGCTTGCCGGATGATGTCCACAGCTCTCTGATGTGTGACATTCTGTAAACTCTCTCCATCAACAGAAACTAAATCATAGCCAGCCTAGTACAAAAAAAAAAAAAAAAGAAAGAAAGAGATATTAGTGCACGGTTTTGACTTTATTACTTATATTTTAAAGTTTGACTTTATGATATGCATGAATTAGTCTTACACAGTCAACAATGTGACTGTCAGAAACTAATTCATGTTTGTAATGGGATTTCAGCTAAAATATTTAAAGTGAAACAAGGAAAGTTGATACATGTGGATCCAATGGATTTTAATATGATATCGGATGCTGTTGCATAGTAGATGAGCAAGAAAAAATATTGGATTTAAGGTACTTGTGGTTAGGCAGAGAGTAAAAATATGAACAAAGATCTGAAAAGTATCTTTTTATTGAACAAAAGAAAGAAGAAAGTTAACTACTCAGTAAGCAGTTTTTCTATGCATAGTGTTGAATGTAGTCTTGATGAGACTGTAAATACATTTTTTGAGAAACCTGGAACTGTAGCTTGACAGATCACTTCCTTTGGTTCCTCATGCTGAAAAGCTTTTTTTGAGTTTTTTGAAATATACTTTGCTGTGCTGGAGGTTCTTAATATTTTTTCTGCAGATGCAAAAATGAATACAGTAAGGATTTTCTATTCATCAAATAGAATACAGCCCAGTGTATTCATCTCTGAAGAACTTGAAGTGCTCTCAGATCTTAAGTCAAATATATCAGTATATCCTAAACTCTAAACTTTAAACACCTCCATGATACACTTAGAATTGCATTATATCTTTTTATGTTTCTACAATTCTGTTAAAATTGAAATATTCATACATGCAATTGCCCCGTTACTTACACTTGTATACAATTGCCCCTTTACTTATACTTGTATACAATTGCCCCTTTACTTGCACTTGTTTACTCATTCATATTTTATTGATTATTTTTCATTACATTTTTTACATTTGTCTCAGGCTGTGGCTGAAAACTGCCCTTCTGGTTCAGTCCATTTATCAAACTACCAAATATTAAATAAATAATGAGATTTGCTATGGGATACAAAATCATCACAGAAAGGTTGGTGAGTAGTGCAGTACTGGAGTTATTGTTAAGCCTTATAATGTTCTGTAATTTTATGTCTCAC
The DNA here is from genome assembly GCF_019279795.1 of Protopterus annectens. Classification (NCBI taxonomy): domain Eukaryota; kingdom Metazoa; phylum Chordata; order Ceratodontiformes; family Protopteridae; genus Protopterus; species Protopterus annectens. The sequence goes on from NC_056748.1 coordinate 752,302,565, forward strand.
ATCACTCATAGGCTGAAGAATGAAATCGGTCAGTCTGTGGATGAAACCAAGACTGATACAGTGGTCACTGTTAGAGGTAACAGTCCAAAGGAAATTCATAGGAATGGGGGGACTGACAGGAAATGGTAAGTACAATTCAGTGGAAAGAAGTCATGCAAAGCATACGGTGTGATAAAATCTTGGTTCATAGGCTCACAGGTAACTAATAGGCTAGCTTCCCTTGTGGGCCATTTTAAGCCTAGCCCGTTTCCCTTTCTGTGCCAGAATTAACCTATTCCATTTGGTCAGAGAGTGGTCTTACCCATCTCATGGTTGGAAATTATATATCACCCCTAATGAGAATAACTGCAATAATACCATAGATCATTTGAGTGACCCATGTGTGGGATAAAGCATTTAGGAGCTGCTTCTGTCCATTAGTAGTCCTGTGGTTTCCCATCCATAAATTTAAGTTATGCTTGAATACGGACAGGGATGAAATTTATTTTATGTGGATGGGGTGTCTGTTCCAGAGCAGTAGTATCCTCTGTGAAATATACCTGTCCCTACAAACTATTCTGCTGATGTTGCAGAAGAGGTTTAGCTCCCTTGACTAGGTATTTCTGATGCCATTTGACTCTCTGATGTTGCAGTAAATCCATCAGTAGTGGGATAGAGGATGCCTTGTATAAGAGACACAGGTCACCTCTTAGCAATCTCTAGCACACAGAGTATAGTGATAGAGCTTTGAGTTTGTCCATACAGGATATGCTGTGTAGTTACTGTTTCTTTTTATTAAGGTATCTCTGTGGGCATTCCAGTTGTTGCATGTGTCTGGACAGATACATGCCAAAGGGAACATTACATTCAATGACTGGCCTAATGAGGGATGAGTAAAGGGGACAGTGACATTTCTGGATCTAGACACAATCCCTTTGTTTATTGGCTTTGTATATAGGTCTCATTTTAGAGACATTTCTGAAACAGGCAATTTATAGTTTTACAGTGATGTTTTGAGAATGTGACCCAGGAGACAGTGTGAAGATTTTCGTGGACAGAAGTAACATACTGAAGCTGCATTACAGAAAAAAAAAGACAATTCCCTCTGAGGAAAATGTAGAACAGATTAACTCCACATCACTCTTTTTCTTTTTATCTAAAACCTGCAGGACAGTTCCTGAAAGTTTCTAGTCAACTATATGCAAAATAAAGACTATGGAGAAAACTTCATTTCCTGGAGAAATTTTTAGCTCTTCCAAATGGAGACCTATGCTTCAGGCTCCTTATTTTGCAGAACTATTTTAACAAATAATGACACCACTACCAAAGAAGGTGTCTAATTTTCTATCTAGCAGGCAAAAAAGTCACTGGATACTCATGAGGCACACGGGCAATTTCAAATCTCTGTCAGCTGGAATCAATGCAAAAGCGCATGACTCAATGGTGGTTGGAAAACGTCCAGAATCTGAAGGGGACACTTTTCTTCTTAAATGTATGCAAGTCCTTTCCTGAATCAACTTTTATACTGTTTCTGTTTTTAGGTGGTGTTTTCTAACAATTTCAGGTAACTCTCCATAGTGCATTGCTCCAGGAGCATTTCAATTCTGGATCAACAAAAAGATCAATGAAAAGAAAAATATTTTTTTGTACCCAGCTCTGTACCCACTCATGCAGCACTGTGGTGAGTACCTAAAACTTCTGAATCTGACTAGAAACCTTCAGCAATAGAAGCAAATAGGACAGAGGTCCCATCTTCATTCTTCTGGATGTCTCTCCTAAGGAAAAAATTGCAAACAGCCATGCCACAAAGGCAGCTTTAGACCAAGAAGTCACATTCAGATTGTAATGTCTGGCAAAGATGTTCAGTGATGACAAGGCAGCAACTGTACAAATACCACCCAAGAAGCACTGAGCTTTTTTTCCGTTTTAGAGCACTTGAGCATTTTAAGAAGAAAAACAGCAAGTGAACCAACTGGTTTAACTCAGTCCTTCCAGCCACCTTAAGTAAAAAGAAATTGATTGATATATAATGAGATTCTTTCTTTATGAGACCAGAACAGAGAAGATTCAGAGATAAGGCATGCAACTCAGAAATGCACTTGGCTAAAGTTAACTGGCACTACAAACAACTGCCAAGTAATAATTTTAATGCTGATGAAAATCCATACCCAAAGGTAGAAAGACCAAGCTTCTCCAGCACAAAACAAAACTCCCTGGAGAAATGGGTCCAAATAGAGAGGCGGTATTGGTGAGAAAGAGAGAGAGATAGTATGAATAGTAGTAGTATACTGGGCTGAACTCATCCTCAAGTCTTCATGAGTCCCCCTCACAAAGAGGACCCCGTTTTTACAACACTTATATATAATCATGAAGAAAGGTAAGTCAAAAAATAAAAAAGGAGACTGGGTGTGCACAAGTCCCAAAAGGAATGCCCATTCCACGTGAACTTACTGATGCCAGGACTGAAAACAGGTAGTGAGGAATCACATGAACACGAAATTCTTACCATAGGACTAGGCCAAGCTCAGGGTGAGGAACGCTGCCCTGCAGTAGAAGGGAGATGTGGAACACACAAAAAAAATGATAGGCCAAACAAAAGGCAATAAAGACAATCAAGTAGAGTATTGAGGATAAGGAAGTGAGATTACTCACCAATGCATTATGCAAAAAAAAATCCAGATAGAGGATATGAAGCAATACTGAGGAAGAAATTGGAGGGAAAATACTTGCCACCAAAAAACTGTTAAAAGCTAAAAACAGTAACTTAAGATACTTAATGCAACAGATCAGAAGAAAACATAAGTTAAGGTGGAGAAACATTAGGCAGACTAGAAAAAGAAACCGAGGAAATGAGAAAACAGTAGGAACGCAAATAGATGTCACAGAAAGTTATAAAGAAACATGGATATGGGAAAGAAGAGATCTGATATGCTATTATATATATGCAAGAAAGAAAGCCAAACTAACTGATATGAAAAATGCAGCTCCGAAAATATTATAGGAGAAATACTAGCACAGACACTCAGCTATGGTGATTTTTTTTAATGTAAAGAGATCACAGAGGTGGAATGCAACTAAAATAAAGTGAAGCAAGGCAGAAATTAAACTAACAGAAATTGAAATAATAGATCATCTGCAAAGTGAAGGATTTTGTGTGGAAACTATCATGGGCAGTATTGCAACATGATGAGCCAATGAGTCCCCAGACAAAGGAGCAGCAGATGGAACAGAATGTATCTGAAGATGGTATGCCATACTGTGATGTTCTGCTTCTGTCCATGATCTGCCCAAAAGTCTTGTTACAATTACTCACCAAGGATCAGAGCAGGAAACAGAGAGCAAAAAAGATGCTCTTGGTCCAGAAGAAAATGACCTAAGAGAAAGCCTGTTTGGTGTAATACAGATGGGCAGACACAGTAAGACAGATGAAAGAAATAGACTACAGAAATTAAATAAGACCCAAAATGTTGGAAGAAATGAAAACAGATAAACAAGGTAATTGGAGCTATTAAGATAAAACTACACATTTACATATACTTACCATAACAAGAGATGTTCTAATAGATCACTGTTGCGGTAGCCTACGATATAGGGTCATGTCCTTATCTACGATGTGTCCACTTGGCAGATTTAAAAGCTTTAGTGCACCTGCCAAGCACCCAAACTGTCACTGGCTCAAGCCATACAAGAGGCAGTTTAGGAGATAAAAGATTCACATCTTTCTTGCCCCAAGAAGGCAAGCTATAGCCTTGAAAGGAAAAAGCGGCGGGTAGCTAAAAATAAAACAATGCAACTATGTGCACGTATGTGTATATGTATGCATATAAATAAAAAAAAAACACAGAGAGACAGAAAGTTGTAGACAAATATTTATTGCTTCATTATATATGGGTTCTCTCCTTAAGATCAAATAGGTGTTTGGTCAACTGCTGTTTAGTCTATTGTTTTTGATCAACTAACTAACTGGTTGACTGGAGTGAGACAATTCTAGGAGTTGGGGAGTAAGCTCTTACCCTGTATTTGTGCGATCTTGGGGTAGGTATATACAATTAGCAAAGGTTGTGGGGGATTGTGGGGGATGCAGGGGGTCTTGCCCCCTGCAAAAAATGATGTTTTAATTTGTTTTTGACCTTTGCATGTGTGGACACTGTTTCTCAGTGCATGCATTGCTACTTGTCAACATTGGTGTTTTCAATATAAATATGTCATTGTTTAGCGTGTCAGTACTGGGTGGAATCAGCATTTTCTATTAGACATGTGTGTGTATATGGATGTACTATAACTGACCAATAAAGCCAAATGTCGACATAAAAATGTTAACAAAAGGTACAAAAAAATTCATCACTCTGCATGCACTAAGCAATAACCTTGATGCATGCAAGTCAAAAACCATAAAAAAACAAGTTAAACATTGCTTTTTATCGGGGGGGGAGGGTGAGCAAGACTCCTTCACCCCCGATCCCCTGCTAATGTTATATTTTACCTCCAAAGGTGCATAACATTGAGAAAAGGACATATTCCCTAACTCTGGTAATGTAGCCATCAAGCACACCTGTCAACCATCTTTTAGTCTCACACACACACACGCATATGCATATGTATATATGTATACACAAACACACCCACACACACAAAATATAAATATGTGTGTGTACATCTATATCTATGAGTGTGTGTGTGTGTGTGTGTGTGTGTGTGTGTGTGTGTATATATATATATATATATATATATATATATATAAATATATATATATATATATGTATATATATAACACACATACATACACACACATATATGTATACATAAAGTATGAGGGCATAAGGGATGAGATGGCTACTGCAACAGTGATCTATTAGAACATCTATACAGAAGCTGGATAGAAAGCATATATTACAGATCTATTGCTATTATATGATGAAAAAGAAAAGAGTTTCAAATGCCTTCATCACACCAGAAACAATACAGCTGACTATGTCAGGGCAGAAAATACAGCAAACAGAAACTTAGTGTGTACCTCACAAAAAGTGTATGTAATAGAAGGCTGGGTTATATCTTGGTGGTCAGTGATGACCCTGCATTCAGCCTCTGTGTACATTTTTAGAGGTTGTACCTGAACAGGCAGAGATTAAGCTAATGTTAGATCCTGATAACAGTCACAAAGATAGTTAAAACAGCATGTAAAGCTTAAATCAAACGCTGTCTTAGAATGCAAAATGCTGAACAGTATAGGTGGGATAAAGGATATGATAAGGAAGTAATGATATAGGCACAGTCTACCTAAGAAAGGTAGGAGGGATGGAACTGGTGACAAATATTGTAAAGGAAGAGTACATAGGGACAAGAAGTCTAGTGGATGAGGTACATTTCTGATGAAAAAGAAATTCTGTTACACAGAATTTGTGATACAGAAATCACATATCTTGTTGACCTAGGTAGTAGAAGGGTGGGGACACCAAGAAAAAGCAAATTGAACAAAAATGGGTAAGGACTAAAAACTGTTGTAGATTAAGTGTCTATTCATCAGCAACATCTGTATTCTTATAAATATGACTTCAGGATTATATTATGTCAATAAATCAGCAATACAATTGCAAACTTAGTGTTATAACTACCAAAAGAAGTGAACCATTAACAGTTTGTCTTGTGATCAAACCACACCGTCCGTGGGTAAATCCAACATTTCCCACACCCAGTCGTGGGTTACTGCTTAATTATTTTATGCCCACTGCAGGGTCATAAAGCTATTCAAGTCAAAATCTTACAGCTTTTTCATTGTGTAGTTTCACTGACAGCTACAGGGCGGCCACAGTGGTGCAGCAGTTAGCATTGCCATCTCACAGCAAGAGGTTCTCTGGATTGATCCTCAGCTGGGGTGCCTTCTGTGCGGAGCCTGCATGTCCTCCTTGTGGTTGTGTGGGTTTCCTCCGGGTGCTCAGGTTTCCTCCCACATCCAAAAGACATGCAGTAGGTGGATTGAACACTCTAAATTGGCCCTAGGTGTGGGTGTGTATGTGTGTGTGTGTGTGTCTGTGTGCGTGTGACGTCTGTGGAAGGTTGGGCCCTGGGCTGGCAACTCGACAACGAAAAACTCCACTGCCAATCATGAGCGGACAGGTGATCCGCTGTGGCGGCCCCTAACCGGGAAAAGCTGAAAGAAGAAGAAGTTTCACTGACAGCTACATTCTTTCCCTCTCCTTAGGTCATAAAGCTATTGAGTCTTTTGTAGTCTGAAAATGAAAAAAGCCTGGTAATACCAGAAAACAACTTTACTAATTAGCTGTACTTCACTAGTCAGAATATATGATACTCTATATGGGTCATGGAAGGAATAAAAGAAAGAAGAGGAGACATGAAACATGCATATAATTTCACTTTTAAAAAGACTCTGTTATCTCAGCCATTCTTTACTTTGCCTCTAGACATTTTTACAGATTGTGTAACG